>NC_134358.1:409428609-409488857 GCF_048569485.1 Anomaloglossus baeobatrachus
TATAACTCTTTTGGAGTAATGGCTTTTTCCTGGCAGAGTGGCCTTACTCGTTTCATAATATGGATAATGACATAACATTACCAGCTTGCACCAGCATCTTCACATATGTCTTTTTTGTTTGTTCTAGGGTTGAGATGTACATACTGTACAGTCATATGAAAAAGTTTGGGCACGCCTATTAATGTTAACCTTTTTTCTTTATAACAATTTGGGTTTTTGCAACAGCTATTTCAGTTTCATATATCTAATAACTGATGGACTGAGTAATATTTCTGGATTGAAATGAGGTTTATTGTACTAACAGAAAATGTGCAATCTGCATTAAAATAAAATTTGATAGGTGCATAAGTATGGGCACCTCAACATAAAAGTGACATTAATATTTTGTAGATCCTTCTTTTGTAAAAATCACAGCCTCTAGTCGCTTCCTGTAGCTTTTAATGAGTTCCTGGATCCTGAATGAAGGTATATTTTACCATTCCTGTTTACAAAACAATTCCAGTTCAGTTAATTTTGATGGTCGCCGAGCATGGACAGCACGCTTCAAATCATCCCACAGATGTTCAATGATATTCAGGTCTGGGGACTGGGATGGCCATTCCAGAACATTGTAATTGTTCCTCTGCATGAATGCCTGAGTAGATTTGGAGCGGTGTTTTGGATCATTGTCTTGCTGAAATATCCATCCCCTGCGTAACTTCAACTTCGTCGCTGATTCTTGCACATTATTGTCAAGAATCTGCTGATACTGAGTTGAATCCATGCAACCCTCAACTTTAACAAGATTCCTGGTGCCGGCATTGGCCATACAGCCCCAAATCATGATGGAACCTCCACCAAATCTTACTGTGGGTAGCAAGTGCTTTTCTTGGAATGCCGTGTTTTTTGCCTCCATGCATAACGCCTTTTTGTATGACCAAACAACTCAATCTTTGTTTCATCAGTCCACAGGACCTTCTTCCAAAATGTAACTGGCTTGTCGAAATGTGCTTTTGCATACCTCAGGCAACTCTGTTTGTGCCGTGCTTGCAGAAACGGCTTCTTTTGCATCACTCTCCCATACAGCTTCTCCTTGTGCAACGTGCGCTGTATTGTTGACCGATGCATATTGACACCATCTGCAGTAAGATGATGCTGCAGGTCTTTGGAGGTGGTCTGTGGATTGTCCTTGACTGTTCTCACCATTCTTCTTCTCTGCCTTTCTGATATTTTTCTTAGCCTGCCACTTCTGGGCTTAACAAGAACTGTACCTGTGTTCTTCCATTTCCTTACTATTTTCTTCACAATGGAAACTGACTGTTTAAATCTCTGAGACAATTTTTTGTATCCTTCCCCTGAACAACTATGTTGAATAATCTTTGTTTTCAGATCATTTGAGAGTTGTTTTGAGGAGCCCATGATGCCACTCTTCAAAGGAGATTCAAATAGGAGTACAACTTGCAAGTGGCCACCTTAAATACCTTTTCTTATGATTGGATACACCTGCCTATGAAGTTCAAAGCTCAATGAGGTTACAAAACAAATTTAGTGCTTTAGTAAGTCAGTAAAAAGTAGTTGAGAGTGTTAAAATCAAAAAATTGATAAGGGTACCCATACTTTTGCACCGGTCAAATTTTGTTTAAATGCGGATTGCACATTTTCTGTTAGTACAATAAACCTCATTTCAATCCATAAATTTTACTGAGTCCAACAGTTATTAGATATATGAAACTGAAATAGCTGCTGCAAAAACCCAAATTCTTATAAAGAAAAAAGGTTAACATTAATAGGGGTGCCCAAACTTTTTCATATGACTGTATATGATCAAAGCACATTCATCTCTGGTACACAAAACCTGTCTCCTTCCTAAACAATATGATGGCTGGACATCATTGCTATTTCTATTGTACTTTATTATAATGCTTTGTACAGAGGAACAAGGCACCTTCAGGTATCTGGAAATTGCACCTAAGGATTAACTAGACTAGTGCAAGTCCATAATTCTATTCCTGAGATCTTGGATGATTTCTTTCCCACGATGCTACACAAAGAAGCAGTGTGTTTCAGGTGTGCATTACAATACATCCACAGGTGCGTCTCTAATTAACTCAGATATTGCCAATAAACCTATCATAGGCTTCCAAAGACATGACATTGTCATATGCGCTGTTCCATATTGTTTAAAGGCATAGTACTCTTAGGCTATGTGCGCACATTGCGTACTGGCCTTGCAGAAATTTCTGCAGCGATCTGAAGAGCACACGTGCGCTTCAAATCGCTGCAGAAAATGTCCGTAGTGAAAAAAAAAAAAAGCCGATTCCATGCGCTCTGACTGCAGCTCCTCCCATAAACAGAGCGGGGGATGCAGGCAAAGTGCACGGAAGAAGTGACATGTCACTTCTTAGAACGCGCGCTTCGGGCAGCAGCCGAAGCGCTGCGCTCTAAGACGCCACGTGCGCACGGCCCCTGCACAATCTCCATAGATTATGCAGGGGACGCAGGGCGCATGCAGTTATGCTGCGCTACAAAGTGCAGCGTAACTGCATGTAATTACGCAACATGCGGCACATAGCCTAAGTGTGTGTAAACCATTGACTTTGCAGAAAGTAATAAAAATGCCTTAAAACATTCTAAAACGGGAAAGATTTATTCTGATTTCATATCAGACAGTGAGAAAAATTTCCATATGTGTCTTTTTAGATCGTGTATGTAAACTTCTGGTTTAAACTGTATATGTATTGCTCTGATCACAGCAGTCACCAACTAGAACCAAGGTATGCACACCAGTGACTATGGAAGGGGAATACATGGAATAGCAGAAACTGCTGTGTGAATACTGACATGAAAAATTCAATAGCTATTTGTAAGAATGAAATGTGAAAAAATGGAACCTGCATTACTGCCATGAATATATGAATAAAGAGAAATTTAGCTACTGAATTGATCAATGCAGAAGAGCCCCAACACTACGCCAAAGTATTTCTCTACGTTGGGGTCCCTAGCTTGTGTGTGTCCTCTCATGCAGTTAAAAAACTTACCGTGTATGGGACGCTGAGACCCAGGCTATATATGCGTATAATGTGGATTGGCAATAGGTGTGTATGGGGAGGGTTCACAAACGAAAAACTACTAACATTAAGGAATAACGTTTGGAACTCCATTCTATGTCTGAACTGGGTGCAAAAAACCTAAAAAACATCACTATGGGGAGATAAGGTATGCACACCAGTGACTATGGAAGGGGAATACATGGAATAGCAGAAACTGCTGTGTGAATACTGACATGAAAAATTCAATAGCTATTTGTAAGAATGAAATGTGAAAAAATGGAACCTGCATTACTGCCATGAATATATGAATAAAGAGAAATTTAGCTACTGAATTGATCAATGCAATAGAGCCCCAACACTACGCCAAAGTATTTCTCTACGTTGGGGTCCCTAGCTTGTGTGTGTCCTCTCATGCAGTTAAAAAACTTACCGTGGTTTTTTGCACCCAGTTCAGACATAGAATGGAGTTCCAAACGTTATTCCTTAATAAAACCAACTAGAACCAAGACCCAATTGCCATCTGTGTTGTTAAATATTTACCTGTTTGTTAGTGATACAAAAAGAAATGCCATACACACCTCCATACTGCGGGTTCACAATGACTACCTTGATCTTAATAGAGTACTTTGAAATCCATGAACCTAAAAAGCAACATTTGAAGTCATTATGTGGAATCTTTCAAAGGGGTCAATTGATACTAAATAAAATACCATATCTTTGAACTCGGTTCAGAGCTCAGAGTTGTTATTTTTGTTGTTATTATTATGAACTTTTTAGGTGCACTCTCTGGGTGACCTACGCTGCATTTGTTAATTGGTTTATTTAAAGATTCGGCTTAAGACCACATAGCATAACACAAGAACACAGTCAGGTGGTTATTTTTATTATGTTTAACACCAGCCAGGTGGAGATTGTATTCATAATGCTAACAACAAAGGCAGACTTGCCCCTGCACGAAGAGAACTTCAGAGAGTTGAGAGGCCAATGAAGTGCTGACACATGCAGCTGTAAAGTGTTCACCCCGAGGCTACACTATACCCAACATATATTTCAACAAAGTGATAAAAATATCACTTAGCATTAAACCCTTAAATCTACCAATATAGTTAAACTCTGGTGTCGGTGAGTGTGATATATCCTGTCACATATAATGAAAACGCAACTCCTTGTACAGTTTAATGTACTCTGTTGACGCCTATTCTGCTGGTTAATAAGGTACTTTATATGGTGGATTTAATGTATTGTGTTGTACAGCTTCCCTGTGGCACATTGTAGTGTCTTCACAATTAACCCTATATTTTATTGATTTTATAAAATATGGAATAAAAGAATCCACACATTTACAAGATTGCTACTATATAAAGTAAGACCTCACACCCAAGTAATGTCTCTAAAGTTGTATATTTTTGTACTGTTTGTTTCCTGAAAGGTGTGTCTTGCAATTTAAAACTCATCAAATTATCAAATGCTTTTGTTTTTTGCCACAATGAAATGTCTGTTAACATCTGGTTTTACACAAACACAGACAAATGCTAAAAACAAAGACTACTGTTTCGCATAAGAAATCCTAACATAGAACTAAACTGAACATTTAGAAGGGAGCTTAGTGTTTTTATAAATGCCATTGTGTGAGCTGAATGTGATTGTAGATTGTACCTGTCTCCTCTAGTAGACAACACATTCAGAAGGTTCATTAAAACGATTGATATCTCAAGTAAAGGGTGGCTTTTACTGGAGCTGCTTATCAGTATTCCACTTATAGAATGTGGTTGTGACTAGAGTTGAGCGCGGTTCGTGGTTCGTGGTTCTCCGGTTCGTGGTTCGAGTGATTTTGGGGGGTGTTCTAAATCGAACTAGAACTCGAGCTTTTTGCTAAAAGTTCGTTAGCTCAAGTTACGTTCGAGAATGGTTTTATCAGCAAAAAGCCTAGCTAATTACTAGCTGGCTTTTCACTGTAATAGTGTAAGTCACTCTGTGACTCACACTATTATGAAATTTCACCGTATAGTGTGCGGGGGCTGCGCGTTCAGATCACTGCTGCTGGGATAATGGCAATCACCATTTTTTTTTTCTTCCTTCCCTAAGCACGCGTGTAGTGGGGCAGGCCAGCATGTCAGCCAATCCCAGACACACACACAGCTAAGTGGACTTTTTGCCAGAGAAGCAAGGGCATGTGTCATAGGCTGTCCATGTCACTTGTCCTTGCATTATAAAAACGGACAGTTTCTTCCAGCACATCATTATCTGCCTTCTGCGTCTGGGTGTCAGTCACCGGTCACGCAGATCCTGTCGCCGTTCCTGCTGTGTACGCTATACACACAGCGTTCTACAGATTAGGGGCAGAATTTTATTTCAGCCCTTTTAAGGGCTAATTACAGCTGGCTCAGATCCATAGGTGACAGTCAGGTCCATGGAAATGCTTTTTACAGCTACAGATAACAGAGTCTGTGTAGCTAAGCTCAGGGACTTCCTTGCTGCATTTCACCATTAGGAGGGATAGAAAGTGAGGATTCCTTTCCTCTACACTGACCCACAACCCAGCCACTGTACCCTCCTGCCCTTTTTAGCAAAACCATTTTAATTGCAGAGTGCTGCCAGTTAGTGCCATCCAAAGAGTGGCTGCTGTCCTCCATTATTGTGGCACTTGTGCCAAGCAAGTCCCACCACCTCTGCATTCTCCCCTCCTGCACATTTTTGCAAAGCCATTTTAATTTGAAATAGTGCTGCCAGTTAGTGGCATCCAAAAAGTGGCTGTTGGACTCCATTAGTGTCCCACTGGTGCAAAGCAATTTCCAGCACCTCTGCATTGCACCCTCAAGCTCATTTTTACTAAGCCATTATAATAGCAAACACTGAGGAAACTTAGTGGCATCCTAAAAGTGGCTGTTGGACTCCATTGGTGTCCCACTGGTGCCAAGCAATTTCCAGCACCTCTGCATTACACCCTCCTGCTCATTTTTAATAAGCTATAATAATAGCAAAAAATGCTGAAACTTAGTGGCATCCAAAAAGTGGCTGTTATACTCCATTTGTGTCCCACTGGTGCCAACCAATTTCCAGCACCTCTGCATTACACCCTCCTGCTCATTTTTAATAATGTATTATAATAGCAAAAAATGCTGAAACTTAGTGGCATCCAAAAAGTGTCTGTTTACTAGAGTTGAGCGCGGTTCGCGGTTTGAGGTTCTCCAGTTCTAGGCTCGAGTGATTTTGGGGCCTGTTCTAGATCGAACTAGAACTCGAGCTTTTTGCAAAAGCTCGATAGTTCTAGAAACGTTCGAGAACGGTTCTAGCAGCAAAAAAACAGCTAAATCCTAGCTTGGTTTCTGCTGTAATAGTGTAAGTCACTCTGTGAATCACACTATTATGACATTTCAGTGTATAGTGTGTGTGAACAGCGCCTTCAGATCACTGCTGTTTCTATAATGGCGATCGCCATTTTTTTTTTTTTTTTTCTTGTCTTCCTTCCCTAAGCACGCGCGTGTAGTGGGGCGGGCCAGCATGTCAGCCAATCACAGACACACACACACCTAAGTGGACTTTTAGCCAGAGAAGCAACGGCATGTGTGATAGGATGTCCATGTCACATGTCCCTGCATTATAAAAACGGACATTTTCTTCCAGGACGCCATTATCTGCCTTCTGCGTCTTTGGTGTCAGACATCACTGTCGCAGCTCCGTCCTCCTGAGTCCTATAGCCGATACAGCTGTATGCGCTGCATACACAGCGTTAGACAGCTTAGGGAGAGCACTTTCTAGCAGTCCTTTTAAGGGCTCAAACCGGCAGGGTCAGAGAGCCATAGGTGACAGGTCCTGAAAACAGCAACAGCGTCTGTGTAGCCAAGGTCAGGGATTTCCTCCCTGCATTTCACTATTAGGAGGGAATAGAAAGGCAGGCTTCCATTCCTCTACCCAGAGCCCCACAATCCTGCCACTGTACCCTCTTGTCCTCTGCACACTCCAACTCATTATAACTAAGCCATTATACTAGCAAACACTCAGTGTACCTAGTGGCATCCTAAACGTGGCTATTGGACTTTGCTATAGTCCCACTAGTGCAAAGACATTTGCAGAGCACGTCTGCCTGCATTGCACACTCCAACTTTTTTAAACTAAGCCATTATACTAGCAAACAGTCAGTGTACCTAGTGGCATCCTAAACGTGGCTATTGGACTTTGCTATAGTCCCACTAGTGCAAAGACATTTGCAGAGCACGTCTGCCTGCGTTGCACACTCCAACTTTTTTAAACCAAGCCATTATACTAGCAAACAGTCAGTGTACCTAGTGGCATCCTAAACGTGGCTATTGTACTTTTGTCTATTCACACTATTGTAAACATATTTGCAGCACGTCTGCCTGCATTGCACACTCCACCTTTTTTAAACTAAGCCATTATACTAGCAAACACTCAGTGTACCTAGTGGCATCCTAAACGTGGCTATTGTACTTTTGTCTATTCACACTATTGTAAACATATTTGCAGCACGTCTGCCTGCATTGCACACTCAAACTTTTTTAAACTAAGCCACTATACTAGCAAACACTCAGTGTACCTAGTGGCATCCTAAATGTGGCTATTGTATTTTTGTCTATTCACACTATTGTAAAGATATTTGCAGCACGTCTGCCTGCATTGCACACTCAAACTTTTTTAAACTAAGCCATTATACTAGCAAACACTCAGTGTACCTAGTGGCATCCTAAACGTGGATATTGTACTTTTGTCTATTCACACTATTGTAAACATATTTGCAGCACGTCTGCCTGCATTGCACACTCCACCTTTTTTAAACTAAGCCATTATACTAGCAAACACTCAGTGTACCTAGTGGCATCCTAAACGTGGCTATTATACTTTTGTCTATTCACACTATTGTAAAGATATTTGCAGCACGTCTGCCTGCATTGCACACTCAAACTTTTTTAAACTAAGCCATTATACTAGCAAACACTCAGTGTACCTAGTGGCATCCTAAACGTGGCTATTGTACTTTTGTCTATTCACACTAATGTAAACATATTTGCAGCACGTCTGCCTGCATTGCACACTCCACCTTTTTTAAACTAAGCCATTATACTAGCAAACAGTCAGTGTATCTAGTGGCATCCTAAACGTGGCTATTGTACTTTTGTCTATTCACACTATTGTAAACATATTTGCAGCACGTCTGCCTGCATTGCACACTCAAACTTTTTTAAACTAAGCCATTATACTAGCAAACACTCAGTGTACCTAGTGGCATCCTAAACGTGGCTATTGTACTTTTGTCTATTCACACTATTGTAAAGATATTTGCAGCACGTCTGCCTGCATTGCACACTCAAACTTTTTTAAACTAAGCCATTATACTAGCAAACACTCAGTGTACCTAGTGGCATTCTAAACGTGGCTATTGTACTTTTGTCTATTCACACTACTGCAAATCTATGTGCAGCACCTCTGCATGACACCCTCCTGCTCTGTTTTTAATAAGCTATAATGATAGCACAAAATACTGCCATTTAGTGGCATCATAGAACTGGCTGTTGTATTCCATTAGTGCCCCACTGGTGACAAGCTATTTCTAGCACCTCTACATGACACCCTCATGCACATTTTGCTACGCTAATGTTATAGCAAACTCATGGAATTCATTGCTGCATTTCATAATTCGGAGGGATAGAAAGTCAGGCTTCCTTTAGCTTTTCCTTCTGTTCATAGACAGCATCTCCAAGAGCAATTTCCCCTCCACGTCTAAGTGTGGAGAGGCAGCTAGTGCGCATGCGTGTGCCGATGTACCCCAGCTGCAGCATAATTACAGTGTTTCGCGTAGTGAGTATGCTCAGCCTGACTGTGTTATTCCTGACGCTAAGTCTTCTTTTCGGGATACAGCGCATGCTCCCACACTAAGTGTGAAAAGCCTCTTTGCACAGGTGCTTGCATTCCGTGCCGGGTCTAAGTCCTGTTTTGTGCCTAGACACCATGCTAAAGCTGATAGTCTTTTTTCAGAGACTGTATTTCATGCTACTGAGCATGCTCAGGCACTTCCTGCATCAGAGACTAGGTCCGGTAATGAACTCTTTCGCCCTGGCCCTGATGTGGGGGTCCCATATAGACCACAGGGCATCAGGTGTCCTCCCAAATGGCTTGCAGAGGCCCACACCTATGACTTGTCACCGCATTATTGATGGTCAGACGATGACTGGTGAGGTGTTTGGGTCATGGCAGCCATGAGGTCATCATTGAAGTTGCGGTTCCAAATAGGACGCTAGTTATGCCACTCATGACGTGTCACTCTACTTTTGTCTCCAGGAGGTGCATTGTGGTTCACCCTGGTTTGGGGCGGACCCAGGTTATAAAAGGGGCTGGAGCCAACAAGGAGGTGCGCAGTCTTCTATTATGCTCCGAAAGAGCACACCTCCATGTGTTGAACCCATTGCGGCTTTAGGCCAGAGGTAGGCAGGGATAGGGTGTCGATGCAGGCCACCACCACAGTTGGTAACGCAGAACGGTTCAGACCAGCTCCTGTCCTACCAGTCCTGCTTGTGCAGCCCAGTGGCATTAACAGGCCTGCTGCTGCTGATGCGCCTGCTGTCCACAGGTGTGCCCCTACGCACACGGTCAGCGTACTCAATGGCCCCTGTGTTGTTAACATGGAGTTCCTGGGCTGGGTGGGCATGTGGACCCTGTGACGCTAACAGGGCTCACAGTCTCCAGATCCGAATGGCGTCTAACTCGGTTCAGGCTACTATTAGTTTCATAGCCACACAGCTCTGTATCCTCCACCAAACCTTCCAGTTGCCAACCTCTCCTTTTCCAACTGGGAGCACGGTGGACACTGACTGCTGATGGGAATATATACCTTTCTCTTTCTTTTCTTATTAATTTTCGTTATATAGCGGTCACAGATTATATACCACTTTATCCAAATCTGCCAGTCCCACTGTAACAGATGGTGTTTCTTCAGCAAATGTTACAGTTGCTTAACCACCAAATCCACGGACCAAAACTTTTTTCCCCTTTCCAACACACCTGTTCCCCTTTCCAACAGCATCTGTCCTTTTTCAACTCATTTTGGGATATGACCAAAAGTGCAACTGTGCAGGGACACCGTACTCAACGCCATCTCAGCACAGCAGCCATCCCTCGGTCCCTCCGATGTGGACAAGTAAAAGACCATTTCCTCCTATCCATGACAAAGCGTTGAGATTCACTCTGTGCAGCACTGGTGTTTAGTGGAAAAGTAGATCTAAGATTGCGTACCACATTCTGCAGATACTCCTGTATACGTGCGTCCATTTCTATGGCAGGAATTAGTTCGCCAAATTTTGTCTTGTACCGGGGATCTAACAGTGTGGCAACCCAGTATTCAGGATTACTTCAAATTCATACAATCCGAGGGTCATGTAGGTAGTGCAGCAAGAAGGCGCTCATGTGTCTTGTGCATCCAGGAGGACCAAGTCCTTGGTGTGTTGGTGGCAGAGAGGTGAGAATCGTGCATCCTTCCTCTGCCCTCTCCCCACAACCTCGCACAACCGAAATGTGAGCAAGCTCTCACTCATCTGCTGAGTCTTCCATGCCCATCGCCAGTTCGTCCTCCATTTCTTCATGGGCTCCTGCACTTTCCTCAACACTTTTTGCTGATACTATGCGCCCTTGTTAATCCCTCTCCCTCACCATGACTGCCGCATAGGTGCCGCTGACCATCTGGACCTCGTAGATCTTGTTATCCCTTCCGCATATGACTCCTCCTGTACTTCCTCCCCTTCCTCTTGTCCCAACACCTGACTATGAATAATAATTACAGTGTGCTCCATCATGTAGATGACCAGAATTGTCACGCTGAGAATGACATTGCCAGTGCTAAACATCTTCGTCGACATTTGTGAACTGTGTAGCAGGGTGCATAGGTCCTTGATCTGACAGCACTCCAGCAGCGTGATCTGCACCACCTCTTGATCAAGTTATCCCAGGCTATATGTCATACCGTATTTCAGCAGGGCTCTGCGGTGCTGCCACACACGCTGCAACATGTGCAGATTCCAATTCCTGCATGTCGGAACATCGCATTTCCGGCGTTTAACTGCCAGACCCTAAGACTTCCGGAGTGATGAAAGTTGTTGAGCTGCTGTGTGCGCACAATGGAAGTGAGCACATAGCGAGCGTGCCCGCTGCACAAGGACATGTAGGCCGTGATGGTGTTTTAAAAATTGCTGGAGAATTCGGTTCAACACGTGAGCCATACAAGGCACGTGTGTCACATTGCCCTGAGGATGGCCCGCAGCCAGGTTTGCATCATTGCCGCACACGGCTGTTAAGTCACCAACGGAGTCCGCTCCGTCAATTTGTACTCCGGTCGCCAGGTGACAACATGTTCCTTTCATGAATAGTGCTGATGATGGGAGAGTAGTCGATGCCAGCGGCGCAGGTGGACGCAGGTTATGCTCACCCACTGGGCTGCATTACCTTGACAGATGCAGAATCTCTGGCTGAATGTAGCTGGTGGGTATCTCACAGATGAAATACCATCATTCAGCTACAACCAATGGGAAGACACCACACCCTTTTTTATGCCCATCCTGTCTGCAGACCACTGCCAGACATAGCTATGAACCTCTGGTTAATTTTACCCCCAGTTCAGTTTTATGATTTTGTGTGCTTGTTACCTGACTACTTTTCCTGCTTGCTGTTTATGTACCTTGTTGGCCGATCCGCATTTCACCTCTGCTTGTTTTCTGATTAAGTCCTGGCCGTCCCATTGTGTTCCTGTTCCTCAATTAATGTTTTGACCCTGCCTGACTACTATTCTCTGGAATAGCGGTGTGACTCACATTTCCCATACATTTCAAAGTAAAACTTTGACCGCCTGATGGCATTGAGCTCTGCTGCCAGCATAGTAAGGAGGTGTGTGGTAGTCCTTGTGCGCATTTGCAAGGAAGGGTGGCCTGACCACACAGGGTTTGCGCCAAGGTGGAGGACCCACACGAGGTTGAAGAGGCAGAAGCAGTGTATTAACTTCTACATACAGAAGAAGGATTGAAACAACTCGTGGGGACGGCAAGACTTGTACAGCAGACCCTTCTCCATCTCTCACCATAGTTTGCCAGTGCCCAGTCAGTGACATGTAATGACCCTGTCTATGCTTACTGGTCCAAGTATCTGTGTTGAAATGCACCCTGTCGCACACAGATTTTCTCAAGGAAGTGGTGATGTTGTGTGCGACATGCTGGTGTAGCGCGGGCATGCTTTTCTTGGAGAAGCAGTGGTGATTGGGCATCTGGTACTGGGGCACAGCGACAGACATAAGGTCTCTAAAATCCTGTGTGTCCACTAGGCGGAAAGGCAGCATTTTGGTAGCCAACAGCTTACAGAGGGATAGAGTCAACCACTTAGCTTTGTCATGGGTCGCAGGAAGTGGCCTTTTATTTGACCACATCTGAGGGACAGAGATCTGGCTGCTGTCTGTAGACGGTGTTGAGTAGGGTGTCCCTGGAAAAATGCAGGTTTGTGAGGAAAGTGCAGGCGGAGACATGATGTTGCCTTCATCTTGCCTTCAGATCTGTTCATCTTGTATCATTTTTAAAAAACACAGCAAGCAAGGGTTACTCCAAGCGGAGTATCCCTTTTTTCCAAAAATTGGGCACACAGACACCCCATCAGTGGCAGCACTTGTGCCCTAGTTGCAAACAGGATGTTTTGATTTGCATCAAGCACATTCAAAAATACGCCATAATTAACCGTCCCCAGCATGACACCGGGGTAGGTAGATAAAGTCTTTGCTGAACCATGACTTGGTCATCTTGGCTCCTTTTAAAAACAATGTAAGCAAGGGTTACTCCAAGCGGAGCCTACCTTTTTTCCAAAAATTGTGCCCCACACACACCCACCCATTCAGTGGCAGCAGTTGTGCCATAGTTGTACACTTCACAGCTAGATTTGCATCAAGCACATTCCAAATCCACAAGCATTTACTCTCCCCAGGATGACACAGGGGTTGTAAATTCCTTCTGGATCCATGACTTGTTAATTTTGATGAACGTCAGTCTGTCCACATTGTCACTGGACAGACGCGTGCGCTTATCTGTCAGCACACACCCAGCAGCACTGAAGACACGTTCAGAGACAACGCTGGCAGCTGGACACGACAAAATCTCCAAGGCGTAACTGGATAGCTCTGGCCATTTTTTTAGATTTGAAGCCCAAAATGAGCAAGGCTCTATTTGCGAAGTCATGGCATCGATGTTCATTTGTAGATACTCCTGTATCATCCTCTCCAGCCGTTGACTATGTGTCAGACTTGTTGTCTCTGGTGGCCTTGCAAAGGAGGGTCTAAAAAAATTATGAAAAGATTCCATTAAATTGCTGTTACCAGCACCAGATACGGTCCTACTGGTACGTGTAGACTGTTGAAGATGACGAGACCGTCCCATGTTTGTCAAGTTACAACTGGGAGATTCACTCCCTGCACCTGCACGGTTGTTTGGTGGAAAAGCGGATCTAAGATCGAGTAACAGCTTCTGCTGATACTCCTGCATAAGTGCGTCCCTTTCTATGGCTGGAATTATGTCACAAAATTTGGACTTGTACCGGGGATCTAATAGTGTGGCAAGCCAGTAGTCATCATCACTTCTAATTTTGACAATACGAGGGTCATGTTGGAGGTAGTGCAACAAGAAGGCACTCATGTGTCTTGCGCAGCCATGCGGACCAAGTCCACGCTGTGTTTGTGGCATAGAGGTGCTAACCGTTCTTTCTTCCTCTGACATCTCCCCCCAACCTCTTTCAACTGAAATTTGACCAAGGTCCCCCTCATCTGCTGAGTCTTCCATGTCCATGGGCAGTTCGTCCTCCATATCTTCATGTCCTCCTGCACCTTCCTCAACATCTCGCCTGCTACCATGCGCCCTTGTTGATCCCTGTCCCCCATGGTCCCATGCCTGGCGCCTTGGTGATGATGAACGTCTGGACCTTGGTGATGTTGTTGTGTCTTGCGCATATGAATCCTCCTATAGTTCCTCCCCTTCCTGTTGTCCCACCCCCTGACTCCGAATAGTGTTTAGCGTGTGCTCCAGCATGTAAATGACTGGAATCGTCATGCTGATAATGGCATTGTCAGCGCTAAACATATTCGTCGCCATGTCGAAACTGTGCAGAAGGGTGCATAGGTCCTTGATCTGAGACCACTCTAGCAGTGTAATCTGCCCCACCTCTGCATCTCATTGGCCTAGGCTATACGTCATGACGTAATGCACCAGGGCTCGGTGGTGCTGTCTCTGTATCATGTGGAGAGTCGAATTCCAGCGTGTCGATACATCGCATTTCAGGTGATGAACCGGCAGGCTGAAAGACTTCTGGAGCAATGCAAGTCAAGTCAGCTGCGGCGTTTAAACGGCAGAAGTGAGCAGAGAGTGACCATGCCCTGTGCAGAAGCCCATCTAGGCCGTGATAGTGGGTTAAAATTGCTGGACAACAAGGTTAAACACGTGAGCCATACAAGCCACGTGTGCCAGCTTGCCCAGGCGAAGGGCCGCACCCAGGTTTGCAGCATTGTCGCACACGGCCTTACCAGGCTGCAGGTTGAGTGGAGACAACCATTTATTAAACTCGGACCGCAGAGCTGACCACAACTCCTCAGCTGTGTGACTCTTATTCCCAAGACATGTCAAGCTAAAGACCGCCTGATGCCGTTGCGCTCTGCTGCCAGCATAGTAATGAGGGTTGCGTGATTCCTTCTGCGCAGTGAGAACGCTGGTGGCCTGACCAGGCAGGCTTGGGGCGTAGGTGGAGGACCCAGATGAGGTGGAGGATGCAGAAGCAGTGGCGGAACTTGGACAGACAGAGGATTGACACACAAGTCGTGGGGACGGCAAGACTTGTGCAGCAGACCCTTCACCATCTATCACCATAGTTACCCAGTGGCCAGTCAGTGACATGTAACGTCCCTGTCCATGCTTACTGGTCCAAGTATCGGTGGTGAAATGCACCCGTTCACACACAGAGTTTCTCAAGGAAGCGGTGATGTTGTGTGCGACATGCTGGTGTAGCGCGGGCACACCTTTCTTAGAGAAGTAGTGGCGACTAGGCATCTGGTACTGGGGCACAGCGACAGACATAAGGTCTCTAAAATCCTGTGTGTCCACTAGGCGGAAAGGCAGCATTTCGGTAGCCAACAGCTTACAGAGGGATAGAGTCAACCTCTTAGCTTTGTCATGGGTCGCAGGAAGTGGCCTTTTATTTGACCACATCTGAGGGACAGAGATCTGGCTGCTGTGTGTAGACGGTGTTGAGTAGGGTGTCCCTGTAAAAATGCAGGTTTGTGAGGAAAGTGCAGGCGGAGACATGATGTTGCCTTCATCCAAAGTTGGTGCTATCGATGTCTGAGACAGCTGTACACACTCACTTGTTTCCCCTTCCAAAACAACTGACGACCTACCAAGCAAACTGCCTGTTGCGGTTACAGTGGTGGAAGTTGTGGGTGGAAAAACAGGTGTGACAGCTGTCCCCACAGTCCTAGAAGATGACGAGCGCGCGGATGCACTGGAAGGGGCAGGCGGTGGATGGTTGGCTCCGCTAGGCCGCATTGCAGCACGGTGAGCTTCCCACCAGGCCATATGATATTTATTCATGTGACGATTCATGGAAGAAGTTGTCAAACTGCTGAGGTTTTGACCTCTACTAAGATAACCATGCCAAATGTTACAGATCACATAATTTGGGCGATCTTTTTTTATGTCAAAAAAGGACCAGGCTAGGCAAGGCTTAGAGGCCATGCGACCTGTTGATCCACCCCGAATAATGCTCAGAGGCAGAGTGGTGGCTGAGGATGCAGTTGTAGACGTGCTACCAGTGCTCCGACTGTGTCCAGGAAGGCGCAAGGTTACTTCGTCGTCGGTTGCATCCTCCTCCACCGCCTCTGTTGACCTCCTCGAGTGTCTGACTGTGGGTTGACAGTAGGTGGGATCTAGAACTTCATCATCAATTGTTGTGTTTGCACTCCCCTCCCCCTCAGACCGAGCCTCTTCTTGCCCTGACCGAATATTTAAGTTGTCATCCCAATCGGGTATCTGCGTCTCATCTTCATCAGTATGTTCCTCATTGTCTATAACCACAGTTGTTGGAAAGGCAGCATTTTGGTAGCCAACAGTTTGCAGATGATGAAAGTCAACCTCCAAGCCATGTCATGCCCTTCTAAAAGCATGTAAAACACAGCGAGGGGACTCCAACCACAGTCTCCCTCATTTACACTAACTGTGCCACACACACCCCACTTGACTGGCATCGGTTGAGCCCCCTTTTGAAAAAGAAAAAGATGCTTTGCATGAAGCACTCACAAAAATACGCGTGCCTTTCCCGTCCCCTGGCTGACCCAGGGGAAGAAAAGTCCTCTGAGAGCCATGACTTGTTCATCTTGGTTCTTTTAGAGACACAGCGAGGGGACTCCAACCACAGTCTCCCTCGTTTCCACTAACTGGGCCACACACACCCCACTTGACTGGCATCGGTTGAGCCCCCTTTTGAAAAAGAAAAAGATGCTTTGCATGAAGCACTCTCAAAAATACGCGTGCCTTTCCCGTCCCCTGGCTGACCCAGGGGAAGAATAGTCCTCTGAGAGCCATGACTTGTTCATCTTGGTTCTTTTAGAGACACAGCGAGGGGACTCCAACCACAGTCTCCCTCGTTTCCAGTAAATGGGCCACACACACCCCTCTTGACTGACATCAGTTGATGCCCCTTTTCAAAATGAAAAATCTGCTTTGCATGAAGCACTCTCAAAAATACGCGTGCCTTTCCCGTCCCCTGGCTGACCCAGGGGAAGAATAGTCCTCTGAGAGCCATGACTTGTTCATCTTGGTTCTTTTAGAGACACAGCGAGGGGACTCCAACCACAGTCTCCCTCGTTTCCACTAAATGGGCCACACACACCCCTCTTGACTGACATCAGTTGATGCCCCTTTTCAAAATGAAAAAGATGCTTTGCATGAAGCACTCTCAAAAATACGCGTGCCTTTCCCGTCCCCTGGCTGACCCAGGGGAAGAATAGTCCTCTGAGAGCCATGACTTGATCATCTTGGTTCTTTTAGAGACACAGCGAGGGGACTCCAACCACAGTCTCCCTCGTTTCCACTAAATGGGCCACACACACCCCTCTTGACTGACATCAGTTGATGCCCCTTTTCAAAATGAAAAAGATGCTTTGCATGAAGCACTCTCAAAAATACGCGTGCCTTTCCCGTCCCCTGGCTGACCCAGGGGAAGAATAGTCCTCTGAGAGCCATGACTTGTTCATCTTGGTTCTTTTAGAGACACAGCGAGGGGACTCCAACCACAGTCTCCCTCGTTTCCACTAACTGGGCCACACACACCCCACTTGACTGGCATCGGTTGAGCCCCCTTTTGAAAAAGAAAAAGATGCTTTGCATGAAGCACTCTCAAAAATACGCGTGCCTTTCCCGTCCCCTGGCTGACCCAGGGGAAGAATAGTCCTCTGAGAGCCATGACTTGTTCATCTTGGTTCTTTTAGAGACACAGCGAGGGGACTCCAACCACAGTCTCCCTCGTTTCCACTAAATGGGCCACACACACCCCTCTTGACTGACATCAGTTGATGCCCCTTTTCAAAATGAAAAAGATGCTTTGCATGAAGCACTCTCAAAAATACGCATGCCTTTCCCGTCCCCTGGCTGACCCAGGGGAAGAAAAGTCCTCTGAGAGCCATGACTTGTTCATCTTGGTTCTTTTAGAGACACAGCGAGGGGACTCCAACCACAGTCTCCCTCGTTTCCACTAAATGGGCCACACACACCCCTCTTGACTGACATCAGTTGATGCCCCTTTTCAAAATGAAAAAGATGCTTTGCATGAAGCACTCTCAAAAATACGCGTGCCTTTCCCGTCCCCTGGCTGACCCAGGGGAAGAATAGTCCTCTGAGAGCCATGACTTGTTCATCTTGGTTCTTTTAGAAACACAGCGAGGGGACTGCAACCACAGTCTCCCTCGTTTACACTAACTGTGCCACACACACCCCACTTGACTGGCATCGGTTGAGCCCCCTTTTGAAAAAGAAAAAGATGCTTTGCATGAAGCACTCTGAAAAATACGCGTGCCTTTCCTGTCCCCTGGCTGACCCAGGGGAAGAAAAGTCCTCTGAGAGCCATGTCCACATTGTCAGTGGACAGACACGTGTGCTTATCTGCCAGCAGACCCCCAGCAGCACTGAAGACAGGTTCCGAGAGAACGCTGGCTGCAGGACACGACAAGATCCCCAAGGCGTACGTGGCGAGCTCAGGCAATTTATCCAGATTGGAAGTCTAAAATGAGCAGGGCTCAAGTTGCACAATAATGGAATCGATGTTTCCTTGCATATACTCATATATCTGTGTGTCCTCCTCTTTTTCCTTGTCCAGCTGTTTTGTTTTCGCATGAGTATATGTCCTTGTCACTTTCCCATGTGTTTGAGTTGTTTGTCACCTTTTGGACACCTTTGAGGGTGTTTTCTAGGTGTTTTTCTGTGTTTGTGATTGCCTGCCATTGTTTCCTATTGGCTCAAGTTCGGTTCGTCGAACGTTCGACGAACCGAACTCGAACCGGACCTCCGTTCGGCGAACCGACCTCGAGCCGAACCGGGACCGGTTCGCTCATCTCTACTGTTTACTCCATTAGTGTCCCACTGGTGCAAAGCAATTTCCAGCACCTCTGCATTACACCCTCCTGCTCATTTTTAATAAGCTAATATAATAGCAAAAAATGCTGAAACTTAGTGGCATCCAAAAAGTGTCTGTTGTACTCCATTTGTGTCCCACTGGTGCCAAGCAATTTCCAGCACCTCTGCATTACACCATCCTGTTCATTTTGCTACACAAATTTTATAGCAAACTCAGTGAATTCCTTGCTGCATTTCAACGTTAAGAGGGATAGAAAGTGAGGCTTCCTTTACTGTCCTGGTACCCACAGAACATGGCCACTGTACCCACCTGCTCACTTTTGCCACACTATATAATTTGCCCAAAGAACTGACTCTTTTTCTGCCATCCTAAAATTGTTTGGAATACTAAGTTAGTGTTCCTTTGCTGCCAAGCAAGGTGCAACACATGGGCATTCTACACTCCTTTCCATTTGTTGGACGCAATTATTAACTGCAGGTAGTCCAGCCAATCTTTGACGAAGGTGCAGGTGTGGATATAATGTTTCCTTCATCCAATGGTGGTTCTCTCGATGTCTGACAGCTCAACAATACCATCTGTTTTCACTTCCAAAGCAAGTGACGACCTGCCAATCACACTCCCGCTTACGGGTAACGGGGTGGAAGCTCAGTGTGAAAAAGCATGTGTGACTGCTGTCCCCACAGTCACAGAGGATGAAGAGCATGCAGATGCACTTGATGGGGCAGGCGGTGATTGCACAGCCCCGATGAGCCGCATTGTAGCACAGTGAAATTCCCATTGCGACTTATGCTTCATTTTAAGTCTTGGATTTGGTGGGCTCCCCAGTATGCAGCAAAACCACGCAACAGGAAAAGCACTCTAGGCAGTTGGGTTGATAAATGATTGTTTAAGTTTCCCAAAACAAACAATAAGAACCATGCATAAAATTGAAATAATAGAACAATCTATTCAGTTGCCTACTACTTGCTAATCCCTCTGCGTAGCAGCAGTAATTGTCTGTTTGTGCTGGTGTGTGTGTGTGTGTGTGTGCGAACACGACTTACCAGTGGCGCATCACAAGAGCTTCCAAGTTATCTACCTAAACATAGACAAAACACATTAACCCCCCTGAATACCCTTGTTAACTGAAGCCTCACAGATAAGGCAGATGATAACAGTGTGAATGCAAACCACACAGCTCTGCAACACAGTCATGGAAATCTTGAAAAGCAACAGTCAATGCAAACATGTGTTGCTGTCCCTCTATGATTTAAACTGTACGTGACAATTCGACAGTGGAGAGGCAGCAAGTCTCATTGTCTATATAGTCGTCCTACCCAGAACAGATATGTGTTTTGATAATAAAACAAAGTGTTCCGTGCACGCATTACTGTCTGGGCACAGCCTACCGTACCCGGCTACTGTGATGTCCATTTGCCAAAAATACAGACTTTACGCTCCTATCATGGTAAACAGTATAGACAGCACCGGAAGAATGTTGGTCTGTGGCACAGGATGCTGCTCACTGGCGTTACGGTACTCCTCACCAAACTCCAAAAAGACTCCCCTCACAATTGAACGAAGTGTTTCCGCGGCTGCTCCTTGCTGTAACACACACCTTTATCTTTTCATTCTGTTCATAGACAGCATCTCCAAGTCCACACCCGAAGATCGTTTTGCTATTGCTATAGTGACCAAACAGACAAACGCAGCTCCAAAAAAACAGCAGCCCCTCGTGTGTAGTCTGCAACAATGCATGCAATGAATGGCAAATAAGCATGTTGCATTGACAGTGGCTAAAGATGAGCAATACATCCTCACGCTATCAATTCATATCCATGTGACACTTCATGGTGGAAGTACTCAAAGTTGAGATTTTTTGCCTTCTGCTTAGAGATTGTTACAGATTACATGACTTGGGTGATCCTTTGCTATGTGCAAAAAAATCCAAGGCTAGGCAAGGCTTATAGCCCATGTGAACTGCATAGCCAACATGACTTATGCTCATAGCCAGAGTTGTGGCCGAGGATTCAGTTGTTGACGTACTTCCAGTACTTTGTCTCAGTCCAGGAAGACACAACGTAAACTCGTCGTCAGTAGCATCCTCCTCCACCTCCTCTGCTGACATCATCAATTGGCTCACTTTGGTTTGGCAGTAAGTGGTGTCTCCAACCTCTTCATCACCCTGTGTGTTTTCATTCCCCTCGTCCTGAGTCCTCCATGACAACCTCTTCCTGCCCTTGCCGAATAGCAAAGATGATGTTACAATCAGGTATCTGAGTCTCCTCATCATGTTCCCCATAGACTCCACCAGGATGATGTTCGGTTTGGAAATGAGGGTGTACATTATGCTCAGCACCTTCTTCATCGGGGCCTGGATCCGACTCACAAACCTTCTGGCCATCTGTGCAGATCATTTCCCCTGTCTCCTGTAACTCGCTGCCTCAACACGTCAGATTATCTGCTACACCCGCAAGCTTCAAACGGAACCTGAAAACTCATCTGTTCAGAAATGACTATAACCATTAAATGACACCACCACCATGCGGAGCTTCTGCCCAACCGACACCCCACCTACTGTCTCCTCCCCAAAATACTTTACAATGTAATCCCGCAAGGGCTGGGCCCTCTTCCCTCTGTACCAGTTTGTCTATTGTTACTTGTATATGCATTCTGTATGTAACCCCCTTCTCATGTACAGCACCATGGAATCAATGGTGCTCTATAAATAAATAATAATAATAATAACTTCTTTGCACTCACTGCAGCCTTGGAGCAGACCTCAGATTCCCCGGCTATAGTGTGACTGAACGGCTCTGCAGACTCAACAATCTCTGTTACCCCATACTCAGCAGGGCTGGTGGAAACTTGAGAGCAGTTATGAAGCAAGTGCGATTGGGTTTACACCACAGTGGAATGGAGTATTTGTGATATTGAACTTGAGGTGGAGGAGAGCCCACTTTATGGCGCACTTGACATCCATTGAAGCAGCTGCTGTTTTGGTGCCTCATCTACTTTTGTTAACGATGGTCGTGTCCGTGAAAAAATGATCATATCAGATTATCTACGGGAAGAAGTACACCTGTTATTTTAGCTGTTATTTGTTGTTACGAATTGGTGCTGCCGTAAACGCAAGCAACCTGCTGCGGTTCCAGTTGCGCTCAGGCGTCAGCTGCCATTTAGGACTGTGCCTTGGGTTGTCCAGCTGGCTGCTTTCTCCTCCATGTCTAAGTGTGGAGAGGCGGCTAGTGCGCATGCGTGTGCCGATTCACCCCAGCCGCAGCCTAACTCCAGTGTTTTGCCTACTAAGTATGTTCAGCCTGACTGTGTCATTCCTCAGGCGAAGTCTTCATTTTGGGCTACAGCGCATGCTCGTTTGGACCGTGACTGAGTCATTCTGCGACCTGCGGTTCCACACACTTACACAGGGCCCTGGTGCTTGCCTCACTCTCAGGAGGCCACTATAACTACCTGCACCCAACATCAACCCCAGGTGTCTCCTTACATTGCAGTGGCGGTCCCAACTGACCGCAATACCGAGAGTGGCGTCACGAAACTACATATAAAGAAGCAACCTACCTGTGACCAGACTGTTCCTCCATGTGGAGTCCCTGAAGGTAATACACCGACACAACACCTGTGGGGCTTCACACTTAGTGCAAAAATCCTCTTTACACAGGTACTTGCACTCCGTGCCGGGTCTAAGTCCTGTGTTGTGCCTAGACAGCATGCTGAAGAGGATAGTCTTTTTTTCGGAGACTGTATTTCATGCTACTGAGCATGTTCAGGCACTTACTGCATCAGAGGCTAGGTCCGGTAATGAAGTCTTTGGACCTGCCCCTGATGTGGGGGGCTCATATAGACCACAGGGCATCAGGTGTCCTGATGATGTGGCCAGGCCACTCCCAACTGGCTTGCAGAAGCCCGCCCCTATGACTTGTCACCTCATTATTGTTGGTCAGACAATGACTGGTGAGGTGTTTGGGTCATGGCAGCCATGAGGTCATCATTGAAGTGGTGGTTCCGAATAGGACGCTAGTTATGCCACTCATGACGTGTCACTCTGAAGAGCACACCTCCATGTGTTGAACCCATTGCGGCTTTAGGCCAGAGGTAGGCAGGGATAGGGCGTCGATGCAGACCGCCACCACAGTTGGTAACGCAGAACGTTTAAGACCAGCTCCTGTCCTACAAGTCCTGCTGGTGCAGCCCAGTGGCAATAACAGGCCTGCTGCTGCTGATGCGCCTGCTGTCCACAGGTGTGTCCCCTACGCACACGGACAGCGTACCCAATGGCCCCTGTGTTGTTAACAGGGAGTTCCTGGGCTGGGTGGGTGTGTGAACCCTGTGACGCTAACAGGGCTCCCAGTCTCCAGATCTGAGTGGCATCTAACTAGGTTCAGGCTACTAATTGTTTCAGAGTCAACCAGCTCTGTATCCTCCACCTAACCTTCCAGTTGCCAACCTCTCCTTTTCCATCTGTGAGCACGGTGGACACTGACTGGCGATTGGGATATATACCTTTCTCTTTTTTTTCTTCTTATTTTTTTTTATATAGCGGTAACATAGTATATACCACCTTATCCAAATCTGCCAGTCCCACCATAACAGATGTGGTTTCTTCAGCAAATGTTACTGTTGCTTAACCACCAAACCCACGGACACAAACTTTTTTCCCCTTTCCAACACACCTGTTCCCCTTTCCACCAGCATCTGTCCTTTTTCAACTCATTTTGTATATGACCAAAAGTGCAACTCTGCAGGGACACCGTACTCAACGCCGTCTCAGCACAGCAGCCAGCCCTCGGTCCCTCAGATGTGGACAAGTAAAAGACCATTTCCTCCTATCAATGACAAAGCTTTGAGATTCACTCTGTGCAGCACAGGTGTTTAGTGGAAAAGCCGATCTAAGATTGCATACCACCTTCTGCTGATACTCCTGCATACGTGCGTCCCTTTCTATGGCAGGAATTATTTCGCAAAATTTTGTGTTGTACCGGAGATCTAACAGTGTGGCACCCCACTAGTCAGCATTACTTCGAATTCATACAATCCGAGGGTCATGTTGTAGGTAGTGCAGCAATAAGGCGCTCATGTGTCTTGTGCATCCAGGAGGACTAAGTCCTTGGTGTGTTGGTGGCGGAGAAGTGAGAATCGTGCCTCCTTCCTCTGCCCTCTCCCCGCAACCTCGCACAACCGAAATGTGAGCAAGCGCTCACTCATCTGCTGAGTCTTCCATGCCCATCGCCAGTTCGTCCTCCATTTCTTCCTGGGCTCCTGCACCTTCCTCAACAGTTTTGCTGATACTATGCACCCTTGATAATTCCTCTCCCCCACCGTCCCATGACTGTTGCCTAGGTGCCGCTGACCGGCTGGACCTTGTAGATCTTGTTATCCCTTCCGCATATGACTCCTCCTGTACTTCCTCCCCTTACTCTTGTCCCAACACCTGACTCCGAATAGTGCTTACAGTGTGCTCCATCATGTAGATCAGGGTTCCCCAACTCCAGTCCTCAAGGCCCACCAACAGCGCATGTTTTCAGGATTTCCTTAGCATTGCACTGCTGTTGGAACCAGCACCTGGGCAGGTAATTACATTAACACCTGTGCAATACTAAGGAAATCCCAAAAACCTGCACTGTTGGTGGGCCTTGAGGACTGGAGTTGGGGACCTCTGATGTAGATGACCAGAATTGTCACGCTGAGAATGGCATCGCCAGTGCTAAACATCTTCGTCGACATTTGTAAACTGTGTAGAAGGGTGCATAGGTCCTTCATCTGACACCACTCCAGCAGCGTGATCTGCACCACCTCTGTATCAAGTTAGCCCAGGGTATACGTCATAACGTATTTCAGCAGGGCTCGGCGGTGCTGACCACAGATGCTGCAACATGTGCAGATTCAAATTCCTGCATGTCGGCACATAGCATTTCAGGCGTTTAACCGCCAGACCAAAAGACTTCTGGAGCGATGAAAGTTGTTGAGCTGCTGGGTGCGAACGATGGAAGTGAGCACATAGCGAGCGTGCCCACTGCACAAGGCCAGGTAGGCCGGGATGGTGTTTTAAAAATTGCTGGAGAATCAGATTCAACACGTGAGCCATACAAGGCACATGTGTCACATTGCCCTGATGAAGGCCCGCAGCCAGGTTTGCATCATAGCCGCACACGGCTGTTAAGTCACCACCGGAGTCCGCTCCGTCAATTTGTACTCCGGTCGCCAGGTAACAACGTGTTCCTTTCGTTCATAGTGCTGATGATGGGAGAGGAGTCGATGCCATCGGCGTAGGTGAACGCAGGTTATGGTCACCCACTGGGCTGCGTTACCTTGACAGATACAGAACCACAGGCTGAATGTAGGTGGAGGGTATCTCACAGATGAAGTACCATCATTCAGCTACAACCAATGGGAAGACACCACACCCTTTTTTAGGCACATCCTGTCGGCAGACCACTGCCAGACATAGCTATGAACCTCTGGTTACTGTTACCCCCAGTTCAGTTTTATGATTTTGTGTGCTTGTTACCTGACTACTTTTCCTGCTTGCTGTTTATGTACCTTGTTGCCCGATCCGCATTTCACCTCTGCTTGTTTTCTGATTAAGTCCTGTCCGTCCCATTCTGTTCCTCTTCCTCAATTAATGTTTTGACCCTGCATGACTACTATTCTCTGGAACTGCAGCCTTCCACAGGTATTGATCAACTTGGGCCCTGTGTAATTCCAAATCACTGTATAGGGGTTAAAGGGTTTCAGGATTCTGGGGGTCCAGCTTGGTGAGTGGGTTCCCTCTAGCCTATCCTTTACAGCCCGTCTGAGTGTGTCGATCCAGACAGGCGTTACACCGTGCCCTCGGCAGAAGGACATGTAGGCCGGGATATTGTTTTAAAAATTGCTGGAGAATCAGATTCAACACGTGAGCCATACAAGGCACGTGTGTCACATTGCCCTGAAGAAGGGCCACAGACTGGTTTGCATCATTGTCGCACCCGGCCTTCCCTGGCTGCTGGTTGAGTGGAGACAACCATTGATGAAACTCGGTGTCACTCTCCAAAGCTTAACGTCCACAACTCCTCAGCGGTGTGACTCACATTTCCCAGACATTTCTAAGTAAAGAGTAAACCGCATCATGCTGTTGAGCTCTGCTGCCAGCATAGTAAGGAGGTGTGTGGGATTCCTTGGGCACAGTTCCAAGGAAGGGTGGCCTGACCACACAGGGTTTTGGCCGAGGTGCAGGTCCAACACGAGGTTGAGGAGGCAGAAGCAGTGGAGGAACTTGTACATACAGAGGAAGGATTGACACACAACTCGTGGGGATGGAAAGACTTGTACAGCAGACCCTTCTCCATCTCTCACCATAGTTACCCAGTGCCAAATCAGCAACATGTAACTCCCCTGTCCATGCTTACTGGTCCAAGTATCTATGGTGAAATGCACCCTTTCACACACAGAGTTTCTCAAGGAATCGGTGATGTTGTGTGTGACCTGCTGTGGTAGCGCGGGCACCCCTTTCTTGGAGAAGGAGTGGGGAATAACCATCGGCTCTTGGGGGACTGCAATGGGCATAAGGTCTCAAAAATCCTCGGTCTCAAAAGGGTGTAAAGGCAGCCTTTCTGTAGCCAACAAGTTTGAGATGCTGAAACTAAACCTCTTAGGCATGTCATGCCCTTCGAAAATCATGTAAAACACAGCGAGGGGACTCCAACCACAGTCTCCCTCGTTGCCACTTATTGGGCCACACACACCCAACTTGACTGGCATCAGTTGACCCCCATTTTCAAGATGAAAAAGATGCTTTGCATGAAGCACTCTCAAAAATACGCATGCCTTTTGCCTCCCCTGGCTGACCCAGGGGAAGAAAAGTTCTCTGAGAGCCATGACTTGTTCATCTTGGTTCTTGGAGAAACACAGCGAGGGGACTCCAACCACAGTCTCCCTCGTCTCCACTAATTGGGCCACACACACCCCACTTGACTGGCATCAGTTGACCCCCCTTTTCAAAATGAAAAAGATGCTTTGCATGAAGCACTCTCAAAAATACACGTGCCTTTCGCCTCCCCTGGATGATCCAGGGGAAGAAAAGTCCCCTGTGACCCATGACTTCCTTATTTTAGTGAACGTTAGTATGTCCACATTGTCAGTAGACAGACGTACAGTATGTGCTTATCTGTCAGCACACCGCCAGCAGCACTGAAGACAGGTTCCGAGAGAACCCTGGCTGCGGGACACGACAAGACCCCCAAGGCGTACGTGGCGAGCTCAGGCAATTTATCCAGATTGGAAGCCTAAAATGAGCAAAGCTCAAGTTGCACAGTAATGGCATCGATGTTCTCTTGCATATACTCGTATATCTGTGTCTCCTCCTCTTTTTCCTTTTCTAGCTGTTTTGCTTTCGCATGAGTATATGTCCTTGTCACTTTCCCATGTGTTTGTGTTGTGTTGTGAGTTGTTTGTCACCTTTTGGACACCTTTGAGGGTGTTTTCCAGGTGTTTTTATGTGTTTGTGATTGCCTCCCATTGTTTCCTATGGGTTCCAGCGGTTCGCCGAACCGAACTCGAACGAGACCTCCGTTTGGCGAAGCAAGCTCGAGCCGAACCGCGACCGGTTCGCTCATCTCTAGTTGTGACACCATTCAAGAAAAATATGGTAACCCAAATTCATGCTTGTAAACTTCCACATGTAGGACCCAACATGCACTCAATTGCACTATAACCACAGTAAATTGGGCATTTATAGGTTATATATGTGGATCCACATTCAAAATATTATCTACATCATAATTGGCTGAAGCAGAATAAATAAATATATATATATATCTAATATATAAAGCTGAATGTGTGTATGTGTGTATGTGTGTGTGTATGTCCGGGATTGGCATCTGCACCGTCACAGCTACAACCACAAAATTTTGCACACTCATACTTCTGGACCACGAGAGCGTCATAGGCTATGTTTTGAGGAGAAATTTTAACCCCGCTCTTTACAGTTATTCGCCAAAAAACCTGCCTCCATTAAAGCGAATGGAGCTGGGAGCCACAGTGCAGCCAGAACTTCAGAAGATTGCGCAGCCAAGCCCTTATATGGAATGTTGGCGTGTCACAATGCAGCCAGAGAAAGAGACAGGCACATACAGGGAAAGAAACAGACATATACAGGGTAAGAGACAGACACAAAGAGACAGACACAGACAAAGAGACAGACTGACAGGGAAAGAGACAGACAGGGAAAGAGAGGGAAAGAGAGAGACAGGTTAAGAGACAGACACAGACAGGTAAAGAGACAAAGACAGAGACAGACACAGGGAAACAGACAGGGAAAGAGAGGGAAAGAGACAGACAAAGACAGGTAAAGAGACAGACAAAAAGACAGACACAGGGAAAGAGACAGACAGGGAAAGAGACAGACAGGGAAAGAGAGGGAAAGAGACAGACAGGGAAAGAGACAGACACAAACAGGGAAAGAGACAGACAGACAAAGAGAGAAACAGAGATATATACAGAGGGGGAGACAGACAGAGAATGGGAAAGAAACAGAGAGACAGTTACTATCCCGGGCAGCACTGGGTGCTATGTTGTGAGGTGAAATTTTAACCCTGCGCGTTCCAATTTACCAATCAATGTTGCCCCTATCTACATAATGGGGAAAAAGTGAAACGAAAAGTGTTGGGGGCAAATTGACAGCTGCCAAATGTGAACAAGGGGGACTTCAAGAATGAGAGCGATGGCGCCAAAGAGTATATTCCGTACAGTTGCTAAGGTGGGGTCCCGACATGGGATACTCACCACACTCAGGGATATGAACACACAAACAAAATGCACCACACACTACCATGTGCCTGAACACATATACCACCCTCAGCAGACATCTCACCACACATACACCAACCTCGCCACATAATCGCCCTAATACACACACAAGTCTGGTATTATCCTTCAAAAATAAAAATCTGATTAATAAGCAGCCAAACTACAAGAACAACAAATGTACCACATAGGAAATACGGCAGCTGTCAGTCACATGACCTATCTATTATGTGTATGTGTGAGCTAATATATACTGTCATGGGGGAGGGCTTTCTGTTGCCTGGAGATTTATCAGGCTGCCAATAGCAACCAATCACAGCTTAGCTTCTATTTTGCTACAGTTAATTAATCTGAGCTCTGATTGGTTAATATAGGCAACAATTTAATAATTACATTTTTATCTATTTGTTTTGTGGATTTTGTGTGCAGAATACATTTTTGTTAATACATTCTAATTTGTTAACAGCAGTTATTAACCCGGGCAAAGCCAGGTAGTACAGCTAGTAATAAATATTTGTGAACAATGACATAGGTAATAGATTTAGTTTGTGAAATAAGTATCGAATATGCCACCAATTTTCTAAGTAAATATATTTCTAAATGTGCTATTGACATGAATTTCTCAACAGATGTCAGTAAAAACCCATACAATCCAAATAGGTAAATAAATCAAACCATAGGTGTCCATAAATTTAGTGATTGTAATAATGAGAAATGACACAGGAAAAAACTGTTGAAAACGCTTAGTGAAATTTATTTAATACATCATACAAAAGCATTTCTTGGTGATGACAATTTCAAATTGTCTCCTGTATGGAGAAACTAGTCGCATTAATTGCTCAGGTGTGATTTTGGTCCAATCTTTGACACAAACACTCTTCAAATACTGAAGGTTCTGGGGATTCCATCTATGAACTGTAAGCTTTAGATATTTCCATACATTTTCTATTATATTCAGGTTAGGTAATTGGCTGGGTCATTCTAGCAGCTTTATTTTCTTTCTCTGAAACCAAATAAAGAGTTTACTTGGCTGTGTGTTTGGAATTCATTGTAGTGCTGCAATGTCAATCTGTCACGGATGTGTCACGGGTTTCAGACAGTCCTGGAATGTCCGCCAATAGAAGGTCAAAGAGTTTGGCTGCGCAAAATGCTCCCTGACTTTCTATTATTCCTGCTTTTAGTATTCAGTGTACTAAGTATCTCCTCTGTTGGGTTTTAATCCTTTTCCCTTTAGGACCCAGTGGAGCTCTTCTTCCCTTCAGCTGCTAATCATCCGTATTCCCCTTGGGTTTAAATACTAATGTTTTCACTGGACCTCCTTCCCAAGCTCTGGATGCAAGCAGCCAGCTCGTACTCATCTGTAGGATCGAGGATTGTTGCTGCTCTTTGCTGAACTTCTTCATACATCTGCATACACATTTTTCATGCATTTTCCCCATGTGTGTGTTACCTGTGTCTTTTTTTATTGTTTAGTGGGGTTGACAAAGAGCTCATTCCGCCCATTCCTTATATAGGGCCCAGCTCTAGGGTCATCCTAGTGTCAGGTATCTGGCTCAGTGCATAGGTGTGGAACCTTTTTTTTTGTTTGTTTTCATAGATCCCGTCACTGTCTTGGTTGAGCAGCTTCACTGTCTGACCCTGGAGGTAGCAGACCTTCAAAGAGCTGTTCAGCAGCAACAGCAGTTGCAGACTCCTATTGTTGGAGAGTCTGTGCTTAGTCAGGTCCAACCGGAGCCCAAAATTGCTCTCCCAGGCAGGTTTGCAAGGGATATAAACATTTTTTTTTGTATTTAAATGAGCCTGTAAACTGCACTTTTTGCTTCAGCCTTACGCCTCTGGAGATGAGGAACAGTGAGTAGGAATTGTGATCTTGCTGTTGCAAGGGGATCCGCAACTCTGGGCTCTTTGCCATATGGCTCTGGTTGCATTGGTTTAGTGGATTAATGTTTTGAGGCCTTGGGTCTCATCTATGATGATCCTGACTGAGTCTCCTTGGCTGAGTCAAGGTTACATCGCCTCCAGCAGGAGGATCAGTCAGAGACTTATTGTTCAGAATTTCGTAGATAGGCAACCGACACCAAGTGGAATGACTTGGCTCTTGGAATTCAATTCTGTTAGGGCCTTTCAGAGAGCTTGAAAGATGCCTTCATGACTTAAGAAACTCCTGAGTCCTTGGAGGCTGCCTTGTCCTTGGCTGGACATGTGGACATACACCTCCAAGATAGACTGGTCAGACCACTTTCCCTGAAGACTTTTCCTTTGGATAAGTAATCCAGGTAGATTCCAGCAATCCAGTCCACATTTTTTTTTCTTTAAAATGTATAAATTGTTATTTTTAAATCATGTTAAAAAGTCCAATACAGGGTCAACATCAGCCCAAAAACGGATGCATTTCGGACGTGTTGTTCTTAATCTGTCTTTAATCCATCTGAAAGAAAGGACTCATTAAAAAGGGGCTAGGACCTGGACATAGAATCACAAAAGAAAGCAGGGTGCAGCAATGAATTTCGTTAACCCTATAAGAGCCAACATATAAATAGAACATTAGCAAAAAAGTTTTTTGCATCAAGAAAAAAAATATTTTTACATCAAGAAAAACACATGGAAAACAACAATTCAGAAAATGAATTATCTCTAGGTATAGGTCAATGACAATACACAAAAAACTAATAAGCATATAGCACATCATTTCTCACGTTCATGCCAGAAGGAAACCAAGTTTCCATCAAGAAAATTCACTTAACCTCCCTTTGGAGTAAAATCTCCTTCAAATTTCCACCCCTTTTGGGTAATCTCACTTTTTCTATTGCGTTAACTCGCATGCTATTTAAATCTCCAGCATGCGATTTTAATTAATTCAATTAATTGGAGATTAATTTAGAGCTAGAATGTTTGTCTTCCACATGTAATTCTCGCTTTGTCCTGACAGCACTGGTGGTACTAGAGAGCAGGACTGAGAACATTTCTGTGTTTGTGGACAGTGCAGCAGGAGTCAGCATGGTGGATGCTCTGTAAGAAATCATTGACTTACCTGCAGTATGTTAACTAAACCCATTTCCATCTATGCCATTGACTCAGCTCCACTTGCTCAGGGATGCCTGAAACAGATGGCACATTATATAAAACTTAGGGTAGAACCCCTGCATTATAAAGTAATTTTCTGCTACAGTATGTCTTGGAAGGCAATGCCACTCCCACTGCACTGGGTCTACCCTTGTTGGTGAAACATAATCCTGTAGTGGTTGGGCAATCCAGGAAAATTGTGGACTGGGGAAACTATTGTTTTTATAATTGTCTGATCACTTATCTCTCTACATAGACCTTACCTACATTTTTGCCTGGGATTAAGGATGTATTTTACATAGTTACATAGTTACTTAGGTTGAAAAAAGACCTAGGTCCATCTAGTTCAACCTTTCTCCACCAATTCTACATTTTGTCCCTATGTCACTTATAACCAACAATGTTGTGTGTACTGAGTAAATCATCCAGCCCTTTTTTAAAAGCTGTTATAGTATCTGCCATTACTACCTCTTGTGGTAGTGTATTCCACAGTCTGACTGCTCTAACTGTAAAGAACCCTTTCCTATTTAGCTGCCGGAATCGCTTTTCTTCCACTCGCAGTGAGTGCCCCCTTGTCCTTAGTATTGTCTTTGGAAGAAATAAGTCATGTGCCAGTCCTTTATATACACATGTATTTACACATATAAATGAGATCTCCTCTGAGACGTCTTTTTTATAAGCTAAACATAGCTAACTTTTTCAACCTGTCATCATATGGGAGGCCTTCCATTCCTTGTAGTAGTCTATTTAGCAACCTTTGAACTGACTCTAACATCTGAATGTCCTTTTTAAAATGTGGAGCCCAAACTGGATCCCATATTCCAGATGTGGCCTTACAAGTGATTTATAGAGGGGTAACAATATATTGGGATCACGGGATCTAATCTCTCTTTTTATACACCCTAAAATCTTGTTTGCTTTAGCACTTGCTGCTTGACATTGCGTACTGTTGCTCAGCTTATTTGTAATAAGAATACCCAAGTCCTTCTCCTGATCTGTATTCCCAAGTTTACTTATATTTAATGCATACACAGTTATAGGATTACTCCGTCCTAGGTGCAATATTTTGCATTTATCAACATGAAATCTCATTTGCCAAGTTTCTGCCCATTCTGACATCTTATCCAGATCTTTTTGTAATAGTGTACTATCAAGGTCCGCTTTTAATATCCTACATAGTTTAATGTTATCAGCAAAGGCTAACACTTGACTATCAATCCCATCCACAAGGTCATTAATAAAGAGATTAAAAAGAATCGGTCCTAGCACAGATCCCTGCGGCACCCCACTGCTGACTATAGCCCATTTAGAGAATGGTCCATTTATGACTACTCTTTGTTTCCTATCTTTTAGCCAATTGCTTACCCAGTTGCACATAGTTTCCCCTAGTCCTTACTTCTGGAACTTTAGGGTACCGTCTCACTAAACAACGTACCAGCGATTCCGACCACGATTTGTCCTAGTTAGGATCGCTGGTGTGTCACAACATGGTCGCTGGTGAGCTGTCAATCAGGCACATCTCACCAGCCACCAGCTACCAGCGACTCTGCGCTTGGTAACCAAGGTACATATTGAGTTACTAAGCAAAGTGCATTGCTTAGTTACCCAATATTTACCCTGGTTACGTGTGAAGTGAGCCAATGCTGGCAGCCTGTAAGCGTGTACGCTGGTAACCAGGGTAAATATCGGGTAACTAAGCAAAGCGCTTTTCTTAGTAACCACATGTGTACCCTGGTTACGTGTGCAGGGAGCCAGCGCTAAGTGATGTACGCTGGTAGCCAAAGTAAATATCGGGTAACCAAGCAAAGCGCTTTGCTTAGTTACCCGATATTTGCCTTGGTTACCAACGTATGCTGCTTACACAGAATCGGTGCTCGTTGGTCTCCTGCCGTCAAACACGGCGATGTGTGCTGCACAACGGGAGACCAACGAGCAAAAAATGAACCAGAACAGTGTGTAATGTTCAGCGCTTTCACAGCAGGGGGCAGGTCACTGCTTAGTGTCACACACAGCAAGATCGCTGATAAGGTCACTGGTACATCCCAAAACCTGTGACTCAGCAGCGATCTCGCTATTTGAGAAGTAAGTCCAAATAAATCACATCAGCTGCATTACCAATATCCAGGTTTGCACTTATTCCCTCATAGAACCCCAACAGGTTGGTTAGACACGACTTATCTTTCATGAAGATTAAAAATCTTGAGAGATATCAAACTGTATGCTAAGCTGGAGAAGTGTGTTTTTGCTGTCCAAGAGGGTCAATTTTTGGGACACCAGTTGTCTTCTTTTGTTTTTCAAATGGATACAGAGAAGGTCCATGGAGCACTTGACTGGGATCATCCAAAAAGCTTGAAAGTGTTACAGTGCTTTCTTGGGTTTAACAATTTTCACCAGCAATTTATTCAGAACTATTCGGTAATTGTAAAGCCTTCCACTGATATGAAAAAGAAAGGGTTTGATATCTCTAAATGGTTGGACTCCACCCAGCAGGCTTTTTCCACTTTAAAAAGATGTTTTTCTACTGCACTCATGCTCAGTCAGTCTGATGTTTTGCAGCCTTTTATCGTGGAGGTTGATGCATCTGAGGTGGAGGTTAGAGCTGTCTTGTCACAAGGGCCATCTCATGGAAAATGGTATCCATGTGCTTTCTTCTCCAAGACATTTTCCTCAGCCAAGTGAAACTATGATATTGGCAATAGAAAGTTCTTGGCAATTAAGTTAGCTTATGAAGAATAGGGCCATTGGCTGGAGGGGGCAGTTCATCCCTTTACGGTAATCACAGACCATAAAAACCTTTCCTATCTCAAGCTTACCAAACATTTCAATCCCAGGCAGTCTATATGGTCTTTGTTTTTTACAAGGTCTTATTTTACTGTCACTTACTATCCAAGGATTAAAAACATCAAAGCAGGTTCCCTGGTCGTAGTTATCATGTGAACCCAGCATCCATTTTACAGAATGGGTGGTCATCCTGGCCTTGTGCCCAGACCTGGAAAGAGAGGTATTGGAGGCTCAGAGGCACGCCCTGGCCTCTTGGTCTTCAGGGAGGGTATTTTTGCCACCCAATTTGCGCCACAAACTAATTGAGGAACATCACAGTTTTGTACTTGCGGGTCATCCAGGTAGTAAAGAACTTCGGATCTCCTTGCTCATTGTTTTGGTGGCTGAGGTCGCATCAGGATGTTGTTAACTATGCGTCTCCTTGCAGTATTTGCACATGTTCTAAGGTAATGCATTCTCATGCATCAGGATGTCTCCTGCTATTGAGTATCACGAATAGACCATGGATGCATTTATCCATGTATTTCATTACTGAACTACTTTTGTCTTCAGGAAAGACTGTAGTTTTGGTGGTTGTTGGTAGGTTCAGTAAGATAACGCATGTCATCGTCATCGCGTTACCGGCACTTTTGAATGCCATGACTGTGGCTCAGGTGTTCATTAATGAGATCATGAAGCTTCCTTCCAATGTGATCTCAGATTAAGGAACCCAGTTTATTTCCAAATTTTAGAAAACAATTTGTACTCGACTGAGGGTGCAGTTGTCTTTCTCTTCTGCCTTCTATCCTCAGTCAAATAGGCTGACCAAGTGAATAAATCACCAGGAGTCTACTGGCAAGTCACCATTCTTTGGTACATATGGTTTATATCCACAATTTGGTACCTTTAGTTGTAGAGGTGCTTCGGGAGTTCCTGAGGAGGAGCATTTTGCCTTATCACTCTCTTCAGTATGGCAAGGGATTCTGAGTATTTGAACATGATTGGAGACAGATACAAATGTATGGCTGACAAAAATCATTTGCCAGGTCCGGTCCTAAGTATGAATGACTATGTGTGGTTATCTACCAGGAACATAAAGTTGAAGATTCCTTCCTGGAATCTGGGACCTTGGATAATTGGCCTCTTTAATATAACCAACGTCATTAACCCACTAGCATTTTGTCTGGAGTTACCTCAGGCACTTAGGATTTACAATGTGTTCCACTGGGCACTGCTCAAAAAGTATGTTGTACCTTTGGAGCCATCCCCCTTGCCACTGGCTCCAAACCATGATTGATGGTAATCTGGAGTTTCAAATAGCTAAGATTGTTGAATCTCTTTTTCTACATCAGTCCCTTCAATAGTCCGTGCACTGGAGGGTTACAGAGTGGAGGAGAGGATTGGATGTAAATGCCACAAGATTGGTTCATTCATTTCAAGCTGCCTATCAAGATAGGCCTGGCCATGAGTGTCCGGAGACCACTTGTAGAAGGGGGGTACTGTGAAGGATAACAGATAGTTCTGTGGTGTCCAGCAATACTAGGTCACAGAGTTTTGCTGTGCAAAATGCTCCCTGACTGCTGTTAGTATTCAGTGTACTAGTTATCTCCTCTGCTGGGCTCCTCTTTAGGACCCAGCGGAGCTCTTCTTCCCTTTAGCTGCTAATCATCTGTATTCTCCTTAGGTTTAAATACTCTCCTTTTCTCTGGACTTGTGCTGGTGATATTCAGTTCCTTCACAAGCTCTGGATGAAAGCAGGCGGCTTGCACTCATCTGAAGGATCATTGCTACTTTTTGCGGAACGTCTTCCTGATACATCTGGAAACAAGGTATTAATGCACTTTCCCAATGTCTGTGACCCATTCCCTATCTAGGGCCCAGCTCTATGGTCATCCTAGGGCTAGGTATCTGGCTTGGCGCATAGGTGCAGAACCTATCTAGGGTGGTGAGAGGCCCCAGGGGCCAGCAGTATGTTTGGTCAGGGGTCACCATCTCCCCCTTCTCTTGACATAGGGTGTCCCTTCCCTTTCACTGTTTGCTTGGTACTCCCCCATACCTAGCGTGACACCACCGTCATTTAATCTTCACTAACCTAGTGCCTAACTCTTGTTTAGCAAACTTTAAACAATCTTGAACATGCTCTTTGTTCAGTAAGGAAGTCTTGCATGGTGAGCGTTAATATAAGTCATGGTGGTTGAGTGCATTACTTATTGTTTTCTTTGAAATAATGACACCTGCTGATTCCAGGTCTTTTTGTAGCTCTCCACAGGTGTTCCTTGGCTCTTGGCAACTCTACTAATAATTATTTTCACTCCTCTGTCTGACATCTTGTGGAAAGTACCTGGCTGTGGCCAGTTTATGGTGAAATTATGCTATTTCAACTTCTGGATTATGGACCCAACAGTGCTCAATGGAACCTTCAGTAGTTTAGAAATTCTTCTTTAACAAATACCATATGTATGTTTTGCAACAATAAGGTTGTGTAGGTCTTGAGACAGCTTACTGGTTTTACCCATCATGTGATATTTTTTGTGTGGCACATTGGTAATGAGATACCTACTAAAAGGTCATCAGTTGAACCAGCTGAAATTATTTTTTTATTAGTGGCAGGATTGCTTTTTAATTACTAATAGAATTCAGCTGGTGTCATGACTTCTCATGGATTTTGAACCTCACTTGTTACCTGTGTTTAAAACCTTTTCCCTGTGCCATTCCTGAGTATTACACATAATATATGGACATCTATGGTTTGATGTTCTTGACTGTGTGAAATACCAAATTGATATCTTGTTCATACAATAATACTGTATAAAGATATGTTGCTTGCACAGTAACATTCTAGCTTAATGTAAGGAAATATCTTACTGTATTTGATACCTAATGAAGAACACCTCAAAAAATGTTTAGAAAACTCTCTAATAACATAAAATGTTGCAGATTCCTGCAAGGAAATTGTAAGTGGTACTGATTGTCAACATTTTTGAAAAAACCTGTTCTTGTAATAATTTTCCTAACTGGAAAGTGTACATTGTAGATTCAGACAGAGGCAGCAAAACCACAAAGGGACATATATGGAAAGAAGGAGCAAATAAACATGTGTGAATCAAATCAGAATATGTGTTAAACCATAGATTTTCCAAAGTACCTCTCTTTTACTCTCTCAAACAACTTCATCAAGTAGTCACCTGAAATGGCTTTCCAACAGTCTAGAAATAGTTCCAAGGGATAGTGAACAAGTTTTGCTGCTTTGCCTTCACTTTGATGGTCCAACTTATCTCACGCCATCTCAGTTGGATTAAGGTTAAGTGAATGTAGAGGTCATTTAATTTGATACAGTTTGATACAGCTTTTAATTTTTCTCTTTATTGGTCACAAAGCCCTTATATATCCTGATAGGGTACGTTCACACAGTGCGTTTTTCGCGGTGTTTTTGCACGTTTTTCTGGTGCGTTTTTGCTCAGAAAACTGCATGACTTTGCTTCCCCAGCAAAGTCTATGAGTTTTCATTTTTGCTGTCTACACACAGCGTTTTTTTAACTGCGTTTTTGTGGTGCCCACAAAAACTCAGCATGTCAACAATTATTTTTGCGTTTTTCACTGCGTTTTCCACCCATTGAGTTCAATGAGATGTTCAAAAACGCAATGAAAACAGCAAATTGCTAATATAGCTGCGTTTTAGTGCGTTTCTATGACTAAAAACGCAGCTATAAACAGAAAGGGGGGGCAGTAAAGTGACATGTACAGGAAGAGGATTCCTTCTGTCAGTAAATACAGAAGCGTGAATCCTGCCGGTACCGTCACCGCTGCGTCCACCTCCAGTCCTGTGCATGTCAACTCCCGTGCGGCACCATGTCTGGGCGGGAGGTGGAGGCAGCTGCGAAAACAAAAGTGAACAGTAGAAAAAAAAATGTCATACTCACCTGTCTGCAGATTCCCGGTGCCATGTCAGCTCCCAGCTCCTCTCCCGGTACCGCCGCTCCGGCTGTGTGCAGACGGCCGGGACACCTCCGATAGCTGCAGGACCTGGTTCTGATCACCTGATGCGGTCACCTGATGCATCAGCTGATCGTAAGTCTCGCGGTGACGCCGGCGCCCGGCCGGCTTAACCTGTCAGCGGCTGCCGTCAGGAGACTTCATCCCTGATTACCGTCAGCTCCTGCAGCGATCGGACGGGATCAAACTCCGCTCACAGAGCTGCCGGTAATCAGCACATAAGTGAGTATTTTTTTTTTTTGCACTGATGCATCATCTGATTCTATAAACTGCTTTTATACAATCAGCTGATGTGTCATGTGATTCACATCCTAGAACCTGACACATCATCTGATTGCTTTGTCTTCCTGCAAACCGATCAGATGATATTGGATCCAGATTGGACGGCGCGGTACCCTTGACCCAGGATTACTGAGGAGGGGGGTTCTTTATTTCAATAAAGGTGGAGTCACTAATTGTGTTGTGTTTTATTTCTAATAAAAATATTTTTCTGTGTTGTGTTTTTTTTATCTTTAATAGAAATTCATGGTGGCCATGTCTAATATTGGACAACAGGAAGATGAAAAATCGACCGCAAACAGCTGCTATGCCAAACAATTTCTTTTTTATTCAAGCGTTCTTTTCATCGGTGCAGATACAAATGCGGGAGGTGACTAGGATGCGAGTCCCTCCAAGTCTGGCTTACAGACGAAACGGCCGTCGTCCTTTGGAGGGACTCGCATCCTAGTCACCTCCCGCATTTTTATCTGCACCGATGAAAAGAACGCTTGAATAAAAAAGAAATTGTTTGGCATAGCAGCTGTTTGCGGTCGATTTTTCATCTTCCTGTTGTTGGATCTCCTAGCTGCTCAATACCGACCAGCACGCTGCGCCTGCAAACCAGCGCTACATGGCAGTCATCAGCACGTGAGCCACTGAACTTGGAGGTAATCTGAGGGCAGGCGGTGCAGGACTTGTTCACTTGTTGCTACATGTCTAATATTGGCGTGACACCATGAATTTCGGGCTTAGGGCCAGCTGATAATATACAGCTAGCCCTAACCCCATTATTACCCAGCAAGCCACCCGTCACCAGGGCAGCTGGAGGAGTTGGATACAGCGCCAGAAGAATGGCACTTCAATGAAAGCGCCATTTTCTGGGGTGGCTGCGGACTGCAATTCGCAGCGGGGGTGCCCAGAAAGCATGGGCACCCTGCACTGTGGATTCCAATCCCCAGCTATCTAGTTGTACCTGGCTGGACTCAAAAATTGGGCGAAGCCCACGTCATTTTTTTTTAATTATTTCATGAAATTCATGAAATAATAAAAAAAAAATATATTTTTGGTTCCCAGCCGGGTACAAATAGGCAGCTGAGGGTTGGGGCAGCCCGTACCTGCCTGCTGTACCTGACTAGCATACAAAAATATGGCAAAGCCCACGTCATTTGTTTTGTTTGGGGGGGCAAAGAAATTCTGCATACAGTCCTGGAAGGACGATGCTGAGCCTTGTAGTTCGACAGCTGTTGTCTGCTCTCCTGCATACACTATTGGATGGAGGATGCTGAGCCTTGTAGTTCTGCAGCTTCTGTCTGCTCTCCTGAATCCACTAGTGGATGGAGAATGCTGAGCCTTGTAGGTCTGCTCCCCTTGACTCTCCCTCCAGCATACAGTCCTGGATGGAGCATGCTGAGCCTTGTAGTTTTGCAGCTGTCCGCTCTCCTGCATACACTATTGGATGGAGGATGCTGAGCCTTGTAGTTCTGCAGCTGCTGTCTGCTCTCCTGAATCCACTAGTGGATGGAGTATGCTGAGCCTTGTAGGTCTGCTCCCCTTGACTCTCCCTCCAGCATACAGTCCTGGATGGAGCATGCTGAGCCTTGTAGTTTTGCAGCTGTCTGCTCTCCTGCATACACTAGTGGGGAATGAAGAACATATGGAAGAAGGAAATGACATCAGACCTTTTTTTTTTTTTGAACAATCTTTAATGGCAATGTTCACTGATAAAAAAACGCAGCAAAACACAAGCAAAAACGCAGCAAAATGCGGTAAAACGCATGCGTTTTTTCATGCGGATTTTAAAGACGCTGCGTTTCTGTGCGTTTTTAGCTCTAAAAAACGCACAAAAATGCAGCGTCAAAAAAAACGCAGTGTGTGCACATAGCCATAGTCTGTTTTGAATCAGTTTCCTGCTGCAATCCAAATTATGATCCCATTAAATACAAACCCAATAAGATGGCATGTCATTGGAGAAGGCTGTGATAGCCATGCTAGGTAAATGTGCCTTGGATTTGGAAGAACTTACAAACAGTGTCACCTGAAAAGGTCCCCAAGCCTCAATACCTTTCCTTCAATGCTTCACGGTGAGCACTGGACACGTATAAATCATCTGATCGCCTTTTATGCATGTCACAAATATGCAGATGCAGTTGTTACTCAAATTCTTGAATTTTGACTCATCACAACACAGTACAGATTTCCATTAATGTAATGTCTAGTCCTTGTGTTTCTGTCTGTGGTCCTCAGTAGTGTTTAGACTTCATGAGAGTCAGTTTTATCATAGCGATTGATGATTTTCATGACTACACATGAGAATAAATGTAATGCCCAGCTCACCACAAATCCATCCCTGATTGTAATGGAGCCCAGGATTCAGCCTCACCACGGTCAACAAATCCAACAAATAAAACAGGAAATCCAACTCTGAAACACTCGAGGTCCTATTTATTTTCCAATATGGTGCACTAAACAACACACAGTGAAGACATGAATGACGTGAACACAATGCATTTCAAGTGCGATAGCACCCTTAATCATGATCAAAGGGTTAATCAGAATTATCTGATTACCTGGAGTATACCTTCAAAGTTATAGCAATTTTTCAGATTGACTGACCCTCATTTCTTAAAGTAATAAAGGACTGTAATTGTTCTTTACTTTGTCAAGTGGTTCTTGCTATAATATGGCTTAGAACAGTTGTGGACTGGGCTTCACCATTATATGGAACGATGTACCAAGACCAACTCTGTAAAACGCACCTGATAAAGGCCAGAAATTATCTTTTGTGGCATACCTGTTTATCCAAAGCCATTCTTAGTGATTGCCTGATACAGCTGCTTCAAAGAATGAAAAGAGATGATAAAGCTGTCATATTTTAAAGAGGATGGGGTACTTTAAGGAATCTCAGTTTAAACATATATTCTGGTTTGTTTCTATCATGCGATGTTCAGCTCTGCACACACCTGCTGGCACGGTGGCGTCAGACTTCGTTCACACTGCAGAGTCTGACCAACAACCTGAGGCTTCTGGAGTGTTCCTGCAGACTGGTGAGCAGGACAGAAATGCTCAGGTTGCTGATTGCCATGTGCATCTGTCTCTTTCCTATATCTAGCACACCTTTCTTCTTTTTCATGCCAATGTTAGCTTATATGAACCCGGTCTTGTTGTTTCTCCTGTTTATGGTGATTGTGCTGTGCTTCTGAGTGGTGTGAGCATTTCCCTGTTGTGCGTTACGTCCCCCATTTTTCGCTACACCCCTGTACACATATTGTCAGTCCTGTGTGTTTTGAGTGCTGTGCATGAGTTTCTGTTCACCCCTGTCTGTGATTATTTGTGGGGTTTTGGTTACTGGGTTTCCAACTTGCTCTCTAGGTGGGTGCGGTACTATCAGGATTTGGACAGGAGACAGGGCCATATTGGAGGCTCGACCCTGACTACCATCAAGACTACAGACGAGATAAGAGACTGCACAGGGCCCCCAGTTTTAGGGTCAGCCTAGGAGCCCCTGTACCATCCATACTTCCCGTGACAGTTTCACACATGTTTCTTTGCTCTTTGTTTCTATATGTGGTTTGAATCTAAAATGTTCACTTTTCAATGTGAACAAGGAAAATCACTGCATGAACAGGTGTAGCCAAACTTTTGACTAGTACTCTTCATGGTTATAATACATTTCTATTTAAGACTTATTTTCATACCCACACCCATGGTTCACACAATATTTTGAAAAGAGGCTGGTTTATAGAAGATGAGTCCTATTTAAGGAGACCTTGCTTATTGGCAATGCTCCGAGGAGAAAAAAAATGAAAAAAAACATGAAAATTAGCTCTCTCCAGGGGAAATCAATCTTCCTAATTCCTTTACTTGAGATATTTACCCTATAAGTCAATTTGCAACCAGGAATATTAGTCAAGTCAGACACCAATCTACAGAGTGCTGAATTGAAGTTCTTGCACTTCTGAAAAAAATGGAAAAAATTGGAAATACACGTTAAAGCTCTGAATTTGACACACGATTCCTGATCACAGTGCAGCAGTGTGTGCAAACAAGTGCTCTGGTTACACGGCTCCCCTATAGTCATCCTTGTTATAACACGTTCAGCCTGCACAGACCTATGGCTGTTTGTCAATCCTATGCTGATATGCACACAGCTTTGTGGATGGCATTTAGCCACGCACGAGCTAAGCCCACTTCTATTTATCATAACAAGCAAAGCTGTAAGATACATTTAATGTGCCGTATGTGAAACAATTTTATTTCTACTACATTTTGTCACTCTTCCAGATACCCTCCTACTTGAGATGAGATGGATTCCAATTACAATCCACCCACACATTCTCCAAAATACTTATATGTAGGTAGATGACCCAACCTGTATATTGTATCTCTAAAATAACTATTTGTCATACACAATAAATAAGCACAAACAAAACAAAACAAATGAATCTGTGGAGGACAGAGTAATGTTATCTTGGCATATTAACAGTGCATTTAATTAGCCCAAATTATCCAGATTCCCTACTTTAATATTTAATAGCTTTAACATTAGCACACGAACTGGAATAAATTAAAGGCAGTAGTAATCATAATTTAGTGTAACTAACGTTTTATATACATAACAGTTTGCAATCGTTTAGACTTTATTTTATTTTATTAAAAGGGTTTTCTGGGACGTCATTGTGAGATGGAATCTGTTTTTGCTATGTGAGCACTAGAAAGTGGCTATTTCTTAAGAGAAAATTGGGTCCTCTTAAAGAATCCCGCACCAAAACCTCAGCGAAATCCGCATGCGGTTTTACCGCGGTTTGCCGCGGATTTATCGCGGCTTTTCAGCAGGTTGGTCCCTGCGGATTTTTACCATTATCTATGGCAAAAACCACAGGTACCTGCAGAAAAGAAGTGACATGCTCATTAATTCCGCAGCATGCGCACAGCATTTTTTAAAACCCATAGATTTGTTGGGGAATGACTGCATTTTCTGCAGCAATTCTGCAGCAAATCCGTGGCAAAATTCGCTGTAAATCCACAGGGTGCACACAGGGAGCTTAGTTATAACACAATACATTATAAAAGCAACATCCAGTTCACTTAAACCTGAGTAGGATTTGGCAAGTCGAAAAAGCCATCACGTGACTCAGATGAGGACCAGAGGGGTGCTAGAAACCTGGGAACACTGTGACTGGTAAGTATATCACTGCACTTACGTTACACTATATATATGTGCCGCCCCCGGGACCCGTTGGGATTCGCTGGTGCAAGGAGATGGGCGACCGCAGGGTACTGGTGTCCTCACTAGTGAAGGAAACACACGAGTCTCTGGTAAACCAAGGTGATAGTGGTCGGTGCCCGCAGCCAGCTGCATTCTGATCCCCTACCTGGTTGGTGGTCTCTGTCTTTCTCCTGCACTTTTGTGTGATGGTGGACTGCCTGTGCTTGCAACTTCAGGAGTCTTCTCCTGGCTGGATGTGGCCTAAGGAGCCCTTGCCCGCAGACGCTGGCCCATGGGATCTCTGAGCCCTGGCGGTGGCCTGTTATCACCTCGGTGGGCTGTTGCCTTCTATCGGGACTTTGGGTGGGACAGGACCTCTAGTCCTGGCCTCAATCAGTTAATTAACCAGTTCCAGTCGCTTCTGGACCTATCTTCAGGGTCTGAGTACCCCCTGTGTGCTCCGGTTTCAGGGTCGGTTCCCCGGGTCGGTACCAGTGGGCCACTACCCTGTCCCGGTCCACCTCCGTTCCACCGAGCCATCTTTCCGGCTCCTGCAATCGGAGACTTCCGGAGGCTCCTACCCTGGTACATGTCAGTTTACTTCAGGCCTGACAAACAGGCCTGACCTCCACTCTCCTTGAACTCTCAAACTGATCTGTCTGTAGACTCTCTGTTTTCCCGCTCCTGGGCTGTCTAGACTCCTTGGTGGGTGTCTTCCAACCGCCTGGTTCCGCCCCCTGGTGTGTCCCTCTAGCCATGAGGGGGGGTGACTAGGGTTTAAAGGTCGGGTGATATCACCTGTGAGGGGAAGGTGTAGTGCAGGGGCCTATATGTGACTACCTGGCCTGGCCAATGCGTCAAATATACAGATACTAAGTTTCATGGAAGTACTTCTGTTCTTGATTGCCGATGGTAAAAAAATGTTGGTGGTTTCTTGGCTTTGTGTAGAGCCAAGGCTTCTTTACAGTCGGTGGTCAGGCTGGGATCAGGACCCCCAGTGTCCAGTAGGTATTGAGATTCTGATGCAGAACTCTAGTTCAGACCATCGACATCATCGCAACCTGATTGTCTCAGGTACTGAAGATGATATCTCTGTGCTGTCTTCTATATCCCGCAATCATTAGCGATTGCGGGATATGGAAGTTTGGGAGAGGGAGGTGGCTCCTTCTCTCTCCCCTCCATCACCTCTGTGACTTGATCAAGCAGCAATAGAGACATCTAATGGCAGCCGGAGGTCAAATGATGACTTTTGAGTCTGCCACATCTGGTGGCCTATGAATGGGTTCGTCTGTACTGCTGTGAATAACAAGATGATGAGTCCAGGATAATAAATATTTTGTATCATTTATTTATCACTGTGTTTCAAGGCACACATGCCACATTCATCAATACAAAGCCATATACATTAACATGCGGTAACGAATGTTTTTATACAGATGTAGCTGCAAAAAAAGGGTGCCAACAGCTCATTAATAGTGATGAGCAAACCTAAACTGTAAAGTCAATGCTCTTACTGGACATCTAGTGTACGTGTATTAAACTCAAACATGGACTTCTCAATTTTGGCGTTTGGAGACAAACCGCTGTTTTTTGTTATTATTATTATTGAGGGCTAGAAAGGGCAAGAAAATAAGTGAAATGTTAGAAAACAGCTCCCAAATGAATGGGAACAGTAAAAATAAGTTATTAACCTTACATGCTCTCACCACTCTTGAGACATTGCGGATCTCTTGATGCCCTCCACGACACCTGGCAAGAGCTGTATGGTCATGTAAAGTTATTGACGTGATCATCACTTTCACCAGGGGGCAGCACTGTCTTCTATGTGACCTGGCAAGATTCGCAATGACGTTGATGACGTTGATAACTTTAAATGACCTCACCACTCTATCCAAGTCACGTGAAGGGCATTGCAAAATCCACAATGTCTCACGAGTGGTGAGGTCATGTAGCGTTACTGATATCACCACTTATGAGAAATGACTGAGTGAACTACGGAGCCCTACTCACTTGAACCAGGTTCCATAGTTTCATTAGAGAATCGCCAGACATCATGTGATCGCTATTCGCATTGGATTACGTTGGATCTGCAATTTTTTGGGGGAGCTAATAAAGTGGTAAATGAGGGACTGTGTCTTGTTTTTATTTATTTATTTAACCTCTCTCTTTTTATGTATATATGGTTCCTATTATTGGATTAAGTCTGATTCTGTGGACTGGCAGATATTTAAGTTATTTTTTCTTTAAAAAAAGAAAAAAAAATTGTAAACAAAGAGGTTGAAGAGCATTTTCTGTGTGTGCTTTTTTAACCCCTTCACAACCTAGGACATAATGGTACATTCTAAATCATGAAGGGGTGATCACCACCAGGTGGTACGGTGAGCCGATGGTGAATCCCGCACATGTCAGCTGATTTGAATAGCAAATGTGTGCCTCACAGGCGCAGGTGGATCTGAGATCCAGCCGAGCCTGTTAAACCCTTAAATTGTGTTGTCAAAATGTGACAGCATGATTTAAAGCTCCGCAGCAAACAACAAGCCTTTCCCTGCCGCCATCAGAGATCTGTGACCTGATCACAGGGAGTCGATGGTTTCTATGGTAGCACAGGGTCATGTGATATTCCTGTTGCTATCAAGACGTAGTTCCTGTTGCAGCCGGCGGAGCAGCAGCTGTAACAGGAACACAGCATTTCTCCTGATCAAAGGAATGCTGCTCTGATCAGTAGAAACGAATCAGTTATCAGATTGCTGATCCTTAAAGCCCCCTAGGGGAACTGGTAAAAAAGTGAAAAAAAGTTTTCAAAAATAAAAATCCTAAAAGATAAAAATTAAAGGGTTAAAAAATTGAAGGTACCACAATATTACCTTGTATTGCACAGGGTTAAAATACAAATGTACACATATTTGGTATTGCCGCATTCAGAAATGCCCGATCCATGAAAATATAAAATCAATTAATTTGATCGGTGAACAGCATTGTGGCAAAAAAATTCCAAACACCAAAATTATGTTTTTTGGTTGTTGCAAATTTTGTACAAAATGCAATAACAGGCAATCAACACGGAGCATCTGCGCAAAAATTGTACCATTTAAAATATCAGCTGAAGATGGAAAAAATAAACCACATTGAACCTCATATAACAAAAAATGAGACTGCTTCTGGTTGCGGAAAATGGGGCCACTTTTTTGGACAAATTTCTGAATTTTTTTAATCTTAGATAAAAATAAACCGATACATGTTTGGTGTCTACAAACTCATACCGACCTGAGGCATCACACCAACATGTTACTTTTACCATATACTGTAGTGAACACAGTCAATAAAATACCATAAAAAGTACTTTTTTTTGCACTTTTTCCGTATTTGGAATTTTTCTGCCATTTTCCAATACATTACATGGTAAACTTATGCCTTCATTTAAAAATACAACTCATGCTGCAAAACATAAACCCTTACATGGCTATATTGACGGAAAAATAAAAAAGTTACAGCTCTTGGAAGAAGGGGAACAAAAAAGGCCACCCGAGAAATGGAAAGTTGCCCGGGGTGAAGGGGTTAACTCTACCCGGCAGTGATAGCGCAAGGCACGACCACGTTTGCTAGGATGTACCTATATGTCCTAAGTTGGTAAGTACTTACAATCTAAGACGTAGAGGTACATCCAAAGTCATGAAGGTGTTAATACACTCACTGATCACTTTCTTGTCAGGTATCCAGCACCATTTTACTCATCTTCTGAGTTTTGGGATGGCAATTCAGACTCCTGGGATCACACTCTGATCTATGTGTGGGCCAAAAGTCTCTTAAGCCTAGAGAGTCTGGTTTTGACACTCCATAGGCTTACATTTGTTACACAGAGAAAAGTGTGAGTCTGAATCGCCATCACGTGACAAAGAAGAGAAGCCAAACGGTGCTCGATACTGGAAAATATGTTGACTAGTGATTATATTACCACACTGATACTACACTAACATTTACACAGGTTCAGCCAATAAAAAAATAACTGGCTTGCTTCTTTAAGGAGCTCTTGAAATGAGGTTGCTGTAATGCAAGGGTAGTGATGGGATGATCAGGCGGCTGGACTGCAAACGCAGTATGCCAGACACACTTTACGTTAGCAATCTTGTAACTGTACACCTTAAAGGGCCGGGGTACTTTTCACCTGCCTTCCACTCCTGGAAAGGGGGACTTTGGCAGAGCTCTTGCCAGTAGACAATAGTGAGGTGACTGGGCACACAGGCTACAATCGTATCAAATGTATCAGACCTAGCAGGAAAACGGGTAACCACTAAAAGGTATTAGGGTAGGCTAGGGACAAAGCCAAAAACAAAAGACCAGAGCAGAGAACAAACCAGCAGAAACACAACTACTAACCTTTCTACCCAGGCACAAGTGAAAATAATCAGCACTGACCAGAGGAGATGGTCCTCTTATCTCCTTGCTGAACCAGAAAACATGGCATCCCATATCTCCTGGCAACAGCTGACACTAGAGGACTCGATGTCCTGGGACCCCTGCATAGCATAATCGCTGGGAGCAATGGTGCCTCGCCTCCCAGCAATGCCACAACCTTGAGTAGGTCTCTAAGGGATTAACAGGCGTGGGTGGATCATGGATCCACCCATGCCTGTGAGACACACATGTCTGCTGTACGAATCAGCAAACATGAGCTCAGATCTCTGCCAGCTGCCCACAGCAGTCGCAGGTGATTATACTATGGAGGCTTAGGACGTACCAGTGTGGGCCTTGATTGTTAAGGGGTTAAGGAAGGTCAAGTGCCAACTTTTTTCTTTTGCTGCAACCAATAGACTACTTGACAGTGTGAGCATTACTGGAATCCTATTCTGCAGTGTTCGAGCAATGAATCTACAACATACTGGCTTACGCATGTGAGTAGTACCGAATTTTCTATTTATTCACTACATTTCCTGAACTGTTGAGCACCCAGCAAGAGAAACATCCTGGAAGCATTTACCCCAACACCCTTCACCCCAACTAATGATGCCTCCACTAAGCCAGTCAACATGGGTGTTATGTTGCCTAAGCCAGGGAAAACCCAAAACTACTGGAACTTAGAGGGCTTGAAGAATCAAGAAGGTAATTTCCTCTTTGTGGAGACCCCCAAATGAAGGGATACTGAACAATCAGTGCAAGTTTCCACACACTGAGGAAGAGAGGAGTTATCCAACAAAGTAAGCATAACAGCTTGTTTCAAAGGTCTGAGAGGTACTCCCAAGGCCTTGGCCATGAAGGTGTCTAAAAAAATCTACCTCTGCCCCCAAATTGACAAATGCACGACCCTCCACCTCCCTCATCCAAAAAGTCAACACAATAGGAAAAAATTATTTTTTAAACTGGGGTACCTGTGCGCCTAGCTGGGGATCCCCAGTGCCATCTAGGCACAGTTGTTTCCTGGACACTCCAGATGAGGGAAGTCTCGCACCAGATGTTTAGCTGAACTGCAGAGAAGGCACAATCTTCATTCCCAATGGAGATGTCTTTGTTCTTGTGATGGGGCAACTTCTCCCAATTGCATAGACTCCTCCCCTGAAGAAGAAGGTAATTTCAGAGAAGGCCACACTCTTTTGGCAGGGGTCTTATCCTGTAGTAGTTCTTGTCATCTTCCTTCAAGACGCACGGTAAGAGTTATAGCAGCCTCCAGACTTTGAGGAGGTGAGTGATGCACCAGCACGACTTTCAGGGAATCAATCAGGCCATCCAAAAACACACTCCGTAAGGCCTCTTCCACACGTACGGGCGCTCCGGTACGTGTTTGGTCAGTTTCCGCACGTACCGGAGACACGTACACACGTAGACCTATGTTTTTAAATGGAGTTTGACACACGTATGTATTTACGCACAGAACGTGTGTCTGTTCCGTACATAAGTGTGTCCGTGTGTTTCTCACCGCAACATGTCCGTTTTCTCTCCGGCATCACAGGTGTCACACGGAACGCAAATGGGTCACACATAACACAAACGGACCACATGGATATGTTTCGTGTGACACGCACTTGGAGAAAACACACTTGTCTGAGAAAAAAAACAACATTACTCACCTTCTCCAGCCCTGCAGGCTCTGCCGCTGCTGTCACTTGCTTCCGACCGCCGCTCATTATGCTCATTGCATATTCACTTCACTGTGGCCGGAAGCAGCAGCAGCGGGGAGTCGGCAGGACTGGAAACCAAAGATCAGCACCACAGACAGCAAATCCAGGGACAGGTGAGTAGCAAGTTTCCGTTCTCCGTGTGTTATCACGGATAACACACGGAGAACACATGTGTGCCATAAACGCGTCTCACAGAGGGCAAAATGCTCCTCTGACACGTCCGTGAAAAAGTGCGTGGTTTTTCACGAACGTATGAAAGAGACCTTAAGCAGCATCATTCCAACCCTCATCAATAGACCACTGCCTAAACTGTGAACAATACTCCTCTGCAGGAAGTTGACCTTGATAAAGTGCTTTGAAGTTTGACTCTGCAATGGTGAGTAGATCTGGTTCATTATAAGTAAGTCCCAGTGACCTAAAAAAACTCTCAACAGAGTTATGGGCCAGGGAATCATTAATTAAGGTGAAACCCATGTCTGGGGATCTCCTCAAAGCAAAAAAATAACTAAGCCCACCCGAGACTTCTCATCTCCAGAAGAAATAAGTCTGAGCTGAAAATATAATTTGCAACTTTGACAACAATTAAAAAATTGCTTACGGTCCTCTGAAAAAAATTCAGGCAATGGAACATTGGGCTTTGATAATGCCTCGGCCCTAGACCTGTGATCTAACCTGGGGGAACAGAGTCTGCTGGGGCTATCTAAGCCATGGCTTGAACATGGTGCCCCACCACATTAGCGAGATCCTCAAACATGCTTAACATGTTCTGCATCTGCTCTGCCAGCTACTTGGCTAGATCCATTAAATCTGGGCGGATTATTATGTAATAAAACGGTAGTGATGGGATGATCAGACTGCTGGACAGCAAAAACAGTATGCCAAAAACACTTTGCGCTAACCATCACGCAACTGTACACCTTAAAAGGCCCGTGTACTTTTTACCCGCCTTCCAGTCCTGAAGGAGGAGGCTTTGGTAGAGGCCTTGCCAGGTGAAAATAGCGGGGTAGCTGGTGGCTGGGCACACAGGCTACAATTGGATCAAATGCACCAGTACCAGCAGGGAAAGAGGTAATGATTAAAAGGTATTAGGTAAGGCTAAGGACAAAGCTAAAACCAAAAGACCAGAGAATAGAATAAACTATCAGAAACACAACTAGTAACCTTACTACACAGGCACAACTGAAAATAAACAGCCCTGGCCAGAGGAAATGGCAGGTTTAAATATCCCTCTCATGGATCAGCTGACACTGCTGAGGTAACTCCCAGTCTCCACCTTCAACCCAGAGTGGCAAGGAAGGAGATGAGAAAGATTGACTGGAAGGAACCTCCCACCACCTTGCTGAACCAGAACACATAGCATCCTATATCTCCTGGCAACAGCTGGCACTAGAGCACCCCGCGTGAGGAACTCACTTGGGTGCAGAGGTATGAGCAGCATTAAACCCCCTTGAACCACAGACACCAGCCATGACGCCCATCACCATGCAAACCACCAGACCTGACAGTTGCTTTTTATAACTAGAAATAGAAAAGTTAGAAAAAAACACAAAAAGAACATCAAAATGTTACGAACATACCACCAGTTGAAATTCATCAAGGATGAAGGATTCCAATTAACTCTAATAACAATTTAAATTCCTGCCATTACACCTCAAATAGGCTATTATCCACAGCACAACTGACTACCTGACAACAGTACTTGTACGATGGGCTGCTGATAAGTCTTTGGCTTTATCCAGAAAGAAACGAGATAGGATGATGAAACTTTACAATTTATTCCACATACTCTCCCCTGATGTCAACACACATCTGTACTCCAAGTTCTGTAAGCCTAGCAAAAGGAAAGATTTCGGTTGTGCATCAAACCAGGCATCCAAATCAACCAAGGCATTAGCAATGGTGTGAAATTTGGTACCCTTAAGGTGTTTCTTCAGGTTTGGAAAAAGATGATAGTCGGAGGGTACTAGTTCTGGTGAATAAGGTTTTGCTGTGGTTGCTTGTGCAGTGCGAGTGGAGGTGTTGTCTTGCAGGAACAAGATTCCTTTGGACAGCTTGCCGCGCCTTTTGGCATTTTGGACAGCTTGCCTTCAATTGGTTGAAAAGTTCAATGTAATATCTTGCATTGATGGTGGAACTCTTTTGAAGGTAGTCCGCTAGCAACATGCCCTCCTTATCTCAGAACACAGATGCCATCACCTTAATGGCTGATTTTTGCACCCTGAACTTTTTTGGACGAGGAGACCACTGTGACTCCACTCTTTTGACTGCTCCTTGTTTCAGGGTCATACAAATAAATTCAGGTCTCATCCACAGTGACCAGTTGATCCAGGAAGTTCTTATCAGTTTGGAAACACTGACAAATGGACTGGGAAATTTTTACTCGCATGCTTCTCTGATCTGTTGTCAAATATTTGGGGACCCACTTTGCTTACTCATGTCCAAATGTTCATGGATAATGACACAAACAAGTATCCTCGGGTATGGCCTTTAATTATAATGTGGTATGGTGAACCTTTCTCTGTCTGCATCATTTATCATCATATGTTTTGGCTGTATGGACTAAACAGGCAGCATTTCACCTTGGTCTTTGTATCCCTCCTCTTTTTTAACATAACAATCTTGGCAAACAGTTTTTATGTTAGTGCCTTTGTATGTATATTCATATATGTTTAAACACATTGTGGTTTGCTATATGGGCAAAACTATTGATTGATACCTTTTGGGAGGATTTTATAATGACCTACATAGAACGGAGTTATTTCTGCTAGGTGTTGTGTTCTGCACCTGCCTATTTTGACCAAATCAATTTTTGATTCAGCCTGCTTTTGACGTCTTTTGTCATTACATTAAATTATTATGTGATACAGCAGATCATATACATCTATATATATAATTGCCTTATTCTGTCTGTCTGTCTGTCTGTCTTGCTCCAAAATTGTGTCCTTATGGTGACACAAAGCTAATTGGCCGCTGGGCTCGCCATGGCCCCGCCCCCCGCACGGATTGGCCGCTCGCCTCGGCTCCGCCCCCCCACGGATTGGTCGCTCGCCAAGGCCTGGCCCCGCCCTCCGCATGGATTGGCCACTCGCCCCGGCCCTCCGCACGCATCGCCAGACATAACCTTGCGCTGCTAGGTCCCTTAATTACCCGATGTGTATCATAGTTACCAGTGTACACCCGCTCCGTCACGATCCCAGCAGCGCCAAACATAACCTTGCGATGCTGGGATCTTGACGGAGCCGGTGAACGCTGGTAACCATTATACACATCGGGTAACTAAGGTCCCTTAGTTACCCGATGTGTATCATAGTTACCAGCGTACACCGGCTCCCGGTACACATGTGCAAGGAGCCGGCATTATACTCCTCTCCCCCCCAGGACTACTCCTCCTATTATAGTCCTCCTATTATACTCCTCTCTGAGTATAATAGGAGAACTATTATAGCATGGGGGATGGAGCACGATGGGGTGCGCAGCATGGGGGATGTAGCACGATGGGGGGTGCACAGCATGGGGGATGGAGCACGATGGGGAGTGCGCAGCATGGAGGATGGAGCACGATGGGGAGTGCGCAGCATGGGAGATGGAGCACGATAGGGAGTGCGCAGCATGGGGGATGGAGCACGATGGGGGGTGCGCAGCATCGGGGATGGAGCACGATGGGGAATGCGCAGCATAGGGGATGGAGCACGATGGGGGGTGGGCAGCATGGGGGATGGAGCACGATGGGGGTGCGCAGCATGGGGGATGGGGCACGATGGGGGGTGCGCAGCATGGGGGATGGAGCACGATGGGAGGTGCACACCTCCCCCAACACACACACACACAACACACCACACACACACTGGGAACCACAAACACCACCATACACAGACACCGCCGCACACACACAACACCCAACACACAAACACCGCGGCATACATAAATATACGCACATACCGCACAACACACACATTGCACAAAACATACCTCCCCCCAAAACACACCACACCCACACAAACCGCGCAACACACACACACACAACGCTAGATACACAGCGCTCCACAAACAACGCAACACACGCAACACACATAGAACACCGCTCTCACCCCCCGCCACACCCAGACAACACCCAGAACATGTACAGCGCCCTACACAAACACTTGGTAACTACACACAACAACATCTATATATATATATATTGTGAGGTAGCGTCGTCGGCTGCGCTGCAGAAGACACGGGATCCAGGCACCAAGGTTCACAGCACACGGTTTATTCCAAAGAACAAGTCCACAATATTACATATGTGCCTTTCCGGCAGAGAACTCAGGGAGATGTGATCACTCCCTCACACCCGGCACACCTGCCCTTGTTCCTGAATCTATTTATCCCTCCCTTCAGCCTGTAGGGAAAACAGCATTAACCCTATAGTGGATTATCATGGAGTGAGCACAACCGGGGCGAGACATACCGGCCGTCATAGATAACCCCGGTCACAGTCTCACATACCCCCCCCCTCAGTTCAAGCGTGCGGGGTTGAACTCCTGCCATCAAACATGGGCCGCGGGACAAGGCATCGGCGTTGCCCTGCAACCCACCGGCCCGGTGTTCAACCGTAAACCGGAAGTTCTGCAGAGAAAGGAACCACCGGGTAACCCGGGCATTCCGTTCCTTGGCGGACCTCATCCAGACCAGTGGAGAGTGATCCGTCACCAAGCGAAACTGCCGTCCCAGCAGGTAATAGCGTAGGGACTCCAAGGCCCACTTGATCGCCAGACACTCCTTCTCCACTACGCTATAATTCCGCTCGGGAGGAGTGAGCTTCCTACTTAAGAAGGTGACGGGGTGTTCCACCCCCTGAACCACCTGAGACAGCACTGCCCCCAGGCCGACCTCCGAGGCGTCAGTCTGTACTATGAACTCTTTCCGGAAATCAGGGTTTACAAGAACGGGCTGTCCGCACAGGACCTCCTTCAGGGCCCGGAAGGAGTCCTCGGCCTGCGGAGTCCAGCGCACCATGACGGACTTCTTGCCTTTGAGAAGGTCCGTCAAGGGGGCTGATAGTCCCGCAAAATCTTTTACAAACCTCCTGTAGTTCCCCACGATACCCAGGAAGGCCCTAACCTGCTTCGTGGTCAGGGGTCTAGGCCACTTCTGGATCGCCTCCACTTTGTTAATTTGGGGCTTAATCACTCCTTGGCCTATTACGTAGCCCAAGTAGCGGGCTTCCGTGAGTCCCAACGCACATTTCTTGGGATTGGCTGTCAATCCGGCTGTTCGAAGCGCGTCCACCACCGCTTGTACCTGTTCCAAGTGGGTCTGCCAATCGGAGCTGTAAATAATGATGTCATCAAGGTACGCTGAAGCATACGCCTGGTGGGGTTCCAGCACTAAGTCCATCAACCTCTGGAACGTGGCTGGAGCGCCATGTAACCCAAAAGGCAAGACAACATAGTGGAAGAGACCCTCCGGCGTAACAAAAGCGGTTTTCTCCTTGGCGGACTCCGTTAGTGGCACCTGCCAGTACCCCTTGGTCAGGTCGAGCGTGGTAAAATATCGCGCCTGTCCCAGCCTATCAATCAGCTCATCCACCCGGGGCATGGGGTAGAGATCAAACTTGGATATTTCGTTCAATCTCCTAAAGTCATTGCAGAACCTTAAGGAGCCATCGGGTTTTGGTATTAGGACAATCGGACTAGCCCATTCACTCCGGGATTTTTCGATGACCCCCAGGCGTAACATTGACTTTACTTCCTCTGATATGGCTTGTCGTCGAGCCTCCGGTACCCGGTATGACTTCAGGCGTACCTTCAGGTGGGGCTCGGTGACAATATCATGTCGTATCAGACTGGTCCTACCGGGCAGCTCGGAGAAGACATCGGGGTTCTGCTGAACCAACCGTCTGGCCTCTCGCCTCTGTGTCTTGGTGAGGGCTTCTCCAATCCTTACTTCCGGTTCGTCCCCTCCGGAGGTCGCTGGAGCCGGATGTGAACGACCCGAAGAGGAGGGAGGTGGGGAAAAAACAGCCATCAGGTTTTCCCGTTCCTGCCAAGGTTTTAATAGGTTGACATGGTATATTTGTTCAGGTTTCCGCCTACCGGGCTGCAATACTTTGTAGTTAACCACCCCGACTCTTTCCTTTATCTCGTAGGGGCCTTGCCACTGAGCCAGGAATTTACTCTCCGCCGTGGGAATCAATACCAACACCCGATCCCCGGGATTAAAGGTCCGCACGGCGGCTTGTCTATTGTAGCGGCCGCTTTGCGCGGCCTGAGCCTCCTGTAAATGCTCCTTCACAATTGGCATGACCGCGCTTATGCGGTTCTGCATACCCAAAATGTGTTCAATCACACTTTTATGGGGGGTGGGCTCCTGCTCCCAGGTTTCTTTTGCCAGGTCCAACAATCCCCGGGGATGTCGCCCGTATAACAATTCAAAAGGCGAAAAACCCCGTGGATGCCTGTGGCACCTCTCGTATGGCAAACATCAAATAGGGAAGCATCATATCCCAGTCTTTCCCGTCTTTGGAAATCACCCTTTTGAGCATAGTTTTCAGGGTTTTATTGAATCGTTCCACTAAACCATCCGTCTGAGGATGATACACAGACGTACGCAACTGCTTGATCTGGAGTAGCCGGCATAGCTCTTTGGTCACTTTAGACATGAATGGGGTCCCCTGATCCGTAAGGATCTCCTTGGGCAACCCCACCCGGCAGAACACAGCAAACAACTCCCGAGCTATAAGCTTGGCTGCAGTATGTCTGAGAGGTATCGCCTCTGGATACCGGGTGGCATAGTCAACGATCACTAGGATATGCTGGTGCCCCTCGAGCAGACTTTACGAGGGGCCCCACCAGATCCATCCCTATCCGTTCAAAAGGGACTTCTATAATGGTAACGGTACCAACGGACTGCGAAAGTGGGTCAGGGGTGCGGTAAGCTGACACTCCGGGCAGGTTTCGCAGAACCGTTTTACCTCCCCAAAGACCCCGGGCCAATAGAACCTTTGCAATATTCGCTCCTGCGTTTTCTTGACCCCTAGGTGACCACTCATCAGGTGTTTATGAGCCAAGTCGAGGACCCGCCGGCGATACGGCTGGGGCACCACCAACTGCTCTACCCCTACGCCCCGTATTTCATCTACCCGGTAGAGTAAATCCTGCTTAAGAGCGAAATGGGGGTATCTTACCTGGGCACCAGGCAGCTGTGCCACCCCCGTCAACTACTGTCACCCGACTCCGGGCATGTATTAATGTAGGGTCCTGGAGTTGGGCTGTCCCAAACGTATCCGGGGACGCCTCCAACTCCGGGATGGGCTCGACCGTCTCAGCCTCTCCTGCCAATACCTCTAGGGGCGACCTATCAGGTTCACATCCTGTCCCTATCATGGGGACCCCTACGGCAGGCGTCCCGGATTCAGGATTGTAGGGCTCAGGTCCCGGACTGACCAATATCTGAGGGGACTTAGGAGGTCCCTTCCATAAAGTCCAAAAATAGGGCAGATCCCTTCCTAGGATCACATCATAGGGAAGAGTATTAATAAGTCCCACCTCATGTTGCACCTGACCGCAAGGTGCTGTGATGGTGACTATCCCCGTCGGATAGTCTCGGCGGTCCCCATGTATGCAAACCACCCCCACGGTACGTCTGGTGGCCTTTACTTTAGCCCTTAGGGTTGATCGCACAAGGGTCACTAAGCTTCCGGAATCCAACAAGCCTGTAACCGGACATCCATTCACCTGAATTTGGCACAAGTGGGGCTCAGTCTCTGGGTAGACCAGGTCAGCGGTACACACCACCTGAGCATACATTGAACCCCGCCGGGTAACCCCACAATCCATGGGCTCCGTGGTGAGTGGACACTGGGCTTCCATATGTCCCACCCGCTGGCACCGCCAACATCTAATAGGAAGGACACCCCCTTGACGAGTTGTCGTTTAGGGTACATAGTTTTCCGGACCTCAGGGACGGAGGGTGCAGCTTCAGACGGGACGGTAGCGGACTCCCGCACCGGTGTCAGCGGTGGGTCCTTGGCCCTAGGCTTGGGAGGGGCCGAACCGCCGGGCGGTACGCAAAGTCTCAGTGTCCCGTATCAAGTCCTGCGTAGCCACATGCCGCTCTACCAGGGACACTAATTGGTCCAGGGTACTCGGGTCACCCTGTCCGACCCACCGTTGAACGGTGACGGGTAAAGTGCGCACAAAACGATCCACTACTACCCTTTCCACCATTTGCGCCGGGCTCAGAGTGTCAGGCTGCAACCACTTTTTTTACAAGATGTAACAAGTCATAGGCCTGGGAGCGTACGGGTTTGGCTTCCTCAAAGAACCACTGATTTACCCGCTGAGCCCGTACATAGGTATTCACCCCCAACCGAGCCAGTATTTCGGCTTTCAGGGTCACATAGTCAATGGCGTCCTCGGTACAGAGGTCCAGGTATGCTTTTTGGGGTTCCCCCGTCAGATAAGGTGACAATACCTCAGCCCACTGCGGGGTCGGCAGCTTTTCCCGCTCGGCCACCCGTTCAAACACCGCCAGGAACGCTTCCACATCATCACCCGGGGTCATCTTTTGCAACGCTTGTCTCACCGCTTTCCGGACGCTGCCGTCATCACCCGATCCCGGGGTTGTTGCTGCCGGTCCGGCACGGATCGACTTGGCCAGGAGAACCATCTGTTCTTGGTGCCTTTTTTCCTGCAATTGCAAGGCTTGCTGCTGACGTGCATTGGCCTGCTCCATCTGTTCTTGGTGCACTTGCAAGGATTGCTGCTGACGTGCATTGGCCTGATCCATCTGTTCTTGGAATTTTTTTTCCTGCATTTGCAAGGATTGAAGCAGGTGTGCATTGGTCTGTTGCTGCTGTGCATTAGCCTGAGCCAAATGCTTTAGTATGTCCTCCATGGCGTCGCCGGGTTTGGGCTGTAGTATAGCCGCTCGAATCCAGGACATGTGCTACTGGGTCACCAGGAATGGATGCTACACCTCACCGGCTGTCATGCCCGCCGATTCTCCACCATATGTGAGGTAGCGTTGTCGGCTGCGCTGCAGAAGACACGGGATCCAGGCACCAAGGTTCACAGCACACGGTTTATTCCAAAGAACAAGTCCACAATATTACATATGTGCCTTTCCGGCAGAGAACTCAGGGAGATGTGATCACTCCCTCACACCCGGCACACCTGCCCTTGTTCCTGAATCTATTTATCCCTCCCTTCAGCCTGTAGGGAAAACAGCATTAACCCTATAGTGGATTATCATGGAGTGAGCACAACCGGGGCGAGACATACCGGCCGTCATAGATAACCCCGGTCACAGTCTCACAATATATATATATATATATATATATATATATATATATATATATATATAAAACAAAAATCATACATGAACTACACAATACGTAAATTCTAGAATACCCGATGCGTAGAATCGGGCCACCTTCTAGTATATATATATATATATATATATATATATATATTTTTTTTTTTTTTTTTTTTGTGGCCACCCTGTATATTTTGCATTATTTCTTAACTTCCTCTTCTCTTTTTTCATGTTTTGTCAAGTATGTTTTTAAATTTTGTGTATGGTTTTTTTAACTAATAAAAATTTATATGATCTTTAAGCCTTTTGAATATCATTGGCGTTCTATCTTTTTTCATATTCTGGGTCAGATTTGAGGAATAGTATGGTATATCCTTCTGACTATAGGTTATATATACGCACTTCATACAGCCTGATTTGTCACGCACTTGGTTCTAACTAACTTTTTAGAAGAAAAATGTCTCTCCTTCTATAAGCTAACCCCTCCCATTGTGGGATAATCCAAACTTTTAACTGTTTATTACCCTACAGTCTGGTAACCACACATAGTCTTGCTGTAAATTATACATGACATCACAATGTACATATCACATTTTTTCAAGGACACAACTCACATGACTGGTGTCTTCAGGGAAAGGAATGCAACAGCCACCGGTCCACCTCCTTGCAAAAACACAATTTTATCTAACTCTCCAAACACCCCTTTAATATTTGAAACCATCCAAACAAGTAAGTAGTAGTACAGTATACCACAACAAAAGTGAGTGCACCTCCCAGTTTTGTAATTTAAAGTAGTCAGAGTCCATCTTGTATAATAGTATAAATTTAGTGTGGCCACTAAATAAAACAACACTCAGCCATTAATGTCTAAAACACTGAGTACACCCTTACGTGAAATTGTGCCAAAAGTGTCAATATTTTGTGTGGCCATAATTATATTCAAGCACTGCCTTAACTCTCTTGAGTATAGAGTTCACTAGAGCTTCACAGGAGCCACTGGAAAATGATTCCCTCCTCTATGTCGACATTACAGCTGGTGGATGTTAGAGACCTTGTGCTCCTCCACCTTTCATTTGAGGATGCTCCACATGCTCAATAGGGTTT